>NW_015172022.1:738272-747121 GCF_001447785.1 Gekko japonicus | reverse complement strand
TTCATTGGCCGATCCGCCCTCTGTATACACGGGTAATTACTCACGCACGCCCACTGCCATACATAAGACAGAGCTGGGCTCTCGGAACCATCCTTAGAGGAGTTTCGGTAACAAAGGCAGTATGATTTTGGATGGTCCAACTAGCCCTAAGTGGAGTCAGATTTTGATTGGTACTTAGATGGGAGACCACCAAGGATGTCCAGGGTGGCCATGCAGAGGCAGGCAATGGCAAACCACCTCTGAATGTCTCTTGCCTTGAAAATCATAAAGGGTTGCCACAAGTTAACTGTGACTTGATGGCACTTTCCACCTAGGGTTGCCATGTCCCTTCGTCACGCCAGCAGGGGGATTTGGGGGAGCGTTCCAGGGGTGGGCGGGGGCATCAGCACATTGGGGGTGACACTCTGCTTTTTGGGCAAAACTCTATGGTAAAAATGGCCTCAAACCATAGAGTTTTGCCCAAAAAGCAGAGTGTCCCCCCCCCCACGTCACCAATGTGCTGACGTCACTTCCAGGTGACATAAGTGTGTCGCGCATGGTGCCAGGGGTGGGGGATTTCTTCTTGCCAGCCAGGTGTCCAGCAGCAGGCAGGAGCCCACCAAAGCAGAGGATCCCCCACCTGATGAATGGTATCCCTGTTTCCACCACTTTTGCTTCCATTTAGTCCCTCAGGTCCCTTTCCTTATGCTCTGTTTGTCAGCAGGATGGAAGTGCTGCCAAGTTTTCCTGCCTCTGTCTGCCCTGGAGCCCATTCTTAAATTGCCAAAGCATCATGTGACTCCCCAGTGCTCCAGCAGGGTTTGTATTCAGGAAATCCCAAAGAACAGACTAATGAAAAGGTTACATACCATTATCACCTTTCCCTGTCACTTCTCTCTTGAATACTCATAAGAGTCATTCCCTCATCCTCCCTCCAACCCCCACATCTATTTTTGGCTTTATCTTGCCTCCTTTTCATGTCTAAAAGAATTGCAAAAAAAACACATTGATTCTGTTACTTGCACAAAATACCAGTTTTAAATTTTAAAGCTGTCTTCAAATCATAACAAAAATGTATGTATTTTCTTTTGCATTCTCTTTTTGTTATAAGTATTTGCCATACACTTGGTCATGTGTGACACTGCCCCTAGTGCCTCTTAATGCTTCCCCCTTCCCACAAACACGAAGAACAAGGGCAGCCAGCCAGCATGAGGACATGAACTCAAGATATAATTCCTAGTCCTATGTCCCAAAAGTGTTGAAATCTGAGAAATGATATTATCAGAGATTGCACATGGATTTCCCATCAAAAAGGAGAGAAGACATGACAGCTGATCCATGGGGAAAGATCAAAGTCAGCACAGAGGGTATCCCACTACAGAGCTGCTGGTTGCTGGGTTGACAATGCAGAAGAGACACTATGCAGACTCCAGCCGTGGGATCGGGTCCCATTAGACACAAACGTCATCGTCCCCTGAGTTAGCAGTCATTCTGCAACAAGCTGTTCTGTCAGCAGAGAAGTAAGAAGGAGAAAATGTGCGATGTAATAGTGATGGCAAGTGCAAATTTGGAAAGAGATTATTTATACCCTGGTTTTCTACCCAATGAGGACGCTGAGCAGCTTACAGAATCATTCTCCCTTCCTCCATTTTCTCCTCACAACAAGAGCTCTGTGACAGCTTAGGCTGAGAGTGATTGGGCCAGCACACTTCCATGGCGGGGTGGGGATTCAGATAGGGGTTTCCTGGATTCTAGTTGTAATGTATCCATCTCAGACTGTGTGCGTGGCCAATTCACCACGCGGTCATGAGAAGTGGCCGAGCTTCGCTCGCAGTCCGGCGCATACCGGCAGGCTAGGCTCCCAACCGAGAGCCTATGGAACTCTCGGCCACTTTAAATAGCCAATCACTTGTGTGTGGGTGTGTTTTGGGTGTGGGGTTGTTGCACATATAAACCAGCCTGCGAGCTGGTTAGTTTATCTTGTTCCGAACCTTTAATAAAGTCTTAGAGCTGAATCACTGCGTTAGTCTAAGGACTTTTCACTGGCGACGAGGATGGGATTCAATCTCCCATGAACAATGACCCGGATGCAGATTTGAGCCTCGCATCGAGCCCCAACACTGAGACCGCCCGCCGCTACGCTTCGAGCCTGGTCTCTGGTAGCCGCTCCTCGCTCCGCACCTTGCATGCTGACCTCGAGAGCAGTAGCACTTCCCGCTTCTCTCTAGCCTCCGCTGCCTCCGCTGCCTCCGTCCCAAGCTACCTACAATCCAGGAAAGAACAATGGCAACTTCGCAGGAAAGCATCGCCGCATTCGACATCTCCCGCCCCGCACAGTGGGAGACCTGGATAGAGATCCTGGAGAGCTGCTTCGACTGCCATGACATCGTGGACCCGGGTAAGAAGAAGGCCCACCTCCTCCGAGCCTGTGGCATGGACACAGTATTGCTGATCAAGGACTTAATTGCGCCTAAGCAAACCAAGGATGACTCCTATACCATGTTGGTCAAAGCACTGACCAACCATCTTGCCCCAAAGCCAACGAAATTCGCCGAGTGCATGGACTTCTTTGCACACGAACGCCGAGGTTGCCATTTCCGGGACGCCATCTGCCGCTCCTGCAACAAGCAGGGCCATATCGCTCATTTCCCGACCTGGCGGACGCCCTGCTAAACCAGTTCCTTTTGGGTCTTCGGGAACCCAAACTTTGGAGGAAACTGGTTAGCCAGGATGACCTGGACCTAGACAAGGCGCTCAGGGAGGCCGCGGCCTATGAGAAGGCGCACCAAGACCACTGTGTGCGGGCAGTCCATTGCATTCAAACAGCACTCGAGTCGGACACTCAGAGAATGATGAAGTGCTCCAGGTACGCCGCCGTCCTTCCCAGCAGCATCGCGCCGGGGGAGTGCCATCGGCAAAAGCCTCCTCTGCGTCATCTCCATGCGCCAGCTGTGGGGAAGCACACGAACGCCGAGGTTGCCATTTCCAGGACGCCATCTGCCGCTCCTGCAACAAGCAGGGCCATATCGCCAAGGTCTGCCACTCCCGATGACAACCTCAGAAGATTTCAACTCACCAGACATCTGATCTACACATGGACCTGCATACCCTCTCAGCCCACCAGCAGCAGCACCAGGTAAGCAACTTGCCCCCCGATAGCCCCAATAAGGTGCACGTCATGGTGTTTATAGAGGGGTCCCCCCCTGCAGTATGGAAGTGGGCTCTGGCTCTTCCTACTCCATAATTTCGGAGGAAACACTGCGCTTGCTCTGCCCACGGGGGGGACCTCCTCTGAAGAAGCCACAGGGGTTTAAGTTGCAGGACTTTAGCAAGAACCCTGTGGCGGTTAGGGGCTGGGGCAAGTTTGAGGTGCAATTTCAAGATTTCAATGGACAATTGGACTTGCTGGTGGTGGGTGGGAGGCGCTCCAGTCTGTTGGGACTTTCATGGTTTGGGCCCCAGGGTTTGCAGCTCATGGGTGTGAATCAGCTTTGGGCTGAGGATTTCGCGGCTGTGTGTAATGAGTTTCCCAGGTTTTTGATAGCACTCTGGGCCACTACACCGGGGCCCCCATCTCACTCGAACTCAACCTGGCCATCCGCCCCATTAGAATCAAGGCCAGGCATCCCCCCATAGCTATGAGGCCTAAAATCGAGGCAGAGCTGGATCGCTTGGTGGCCCAGGGGGTATTAGAACCCATAGCTTCTGCACGGTGGGGGACTCCGATAGTCTCCCCGGTGAAGCCTAACAGCGATGTGTGAATCTGTGCCGATTATAAGTGCATGCTGAATAAAACCCTCCAAGACCACGCGTATCCAGTACCAGTGGTCGGTGTTTATAGAGGGGTCCCCCCCTGCAGTATGGAAGTGGGCTCTGGCTCTTCCTACTCCATAATTTCGGAGGAAACACTGCGCTTGCTCTGCCCACGGGGGGGACCTCCTCTGAAGAAGCCACAGGGGTTTAAGTTGCAGGACTTTAGCAAGAACCCTGTGGCGGTTAGGGGCTGGGGCAAGTTTGAGGTGCAATTTCAAGATTTCAATGGACAATTGGACTTGCTGGTGGTGGGTGGAAGCCGCTCCAGTCTGTTGGGACTTTCATGGTTCGGGCCCCAGGGTTTGCAGCTCATGGGGGTGAATCAGCTTCGGGCTGAGGATTTCGCGGCTGTGTGTAATGAGTTTCCCAGGGTTTTTTATGGCACTCTGGGCCGCTACACGGGGGCCCCATCTCAC
Organism: Gekko japonicus; assembly: GCF_001447785.1. Classification (NCBI taxonomy): domain Eukaryota; kingdom Metazoa; phylum Chordata; class Lepidosauria; order Squamata; family Gekkonidae; genus Gekko; species Gekko japonicus. The sequence continues at coordinate 742,913 of NW_015172022.1, read as the reverse complement.
TCGAACTCAACCCGGCCATCCGCCCCATTAGAATCAAGGCCAGGCATCCCCCCATAGCTATGAGGCCTAAAATCGAGGCAGAGCTGGATCGCTTGGTGGCCCAGGGGGTATTAGAACCCGTAGCTTCTGCACGGTGGGGGACTCTGATAGGTGAAGCCTAACGGCGATGTGCGAATCTGTGCCGTGTTTAATGTGGGGTGGCCGGGTGGTGATTACAACCCCGTTAAAGGAATGAGTCCTCACGGCGCTACACCTGCCGCACTGGCAGGGGCACGAATTTTTGGCAAGCTGGACTTGGCCCAGGCCTACCAGAAACTGCCGGTGGATACCGCCACGGCGGAAACTCAGACAATAGCGACACACAAGGGGGCTTTCAAGGTACATAGACTTCGGTTTGGGGTATCGGTCACGCCCAGCATTTTCCAATCTTCCATGGACAATTTGTTAAAAGGTATCCCAGGAGTGCAGCCATTTCTAGATGACGTGCTCATCGCGGCCCCAGATGCGTCGACCTTCGTCAACTGGCTTCAGACTGTGCTTCAGTGTTTCGACTCGGCCGGTCTAAAGGTCAAGCGGGGAAAATGCCTGCTCGGGGTTCCAAAGGTGGAGTTTTGAGGATTTGCCGTGGACGCCCAGGGAATCCACCCCACGGCCGACAAGACCAAGTCCATCATGCTGGCTCCCCTATCAACGTCCAAGGCGGAGTTGCAGGCTTTCCTGGGCTTGTTAAATTTTTATCACTCCTTTCTCCCTCTGAAGGCTGTGGTAGCGGAACCTCTGCACCACCTCCTGGACAAAAATGCTCCGTGGGTTTGGGGCCCGGAGCACGCCACCACTTTCCAGGCGGTAAAGGACCTTCTTGTCTCCAATTCAGTCCTTTCCCATTTCAATGAGGCGCTGCCAGTGGTCCTCGCCTGCGATGCCTCTCTGTACGGAGTCGGGGCAGTTCTGGGCCACCAGTTACTGGATGGCCGGGAGGTTCCGGTAGCGTACTATTCCCATACCTTGTCGTCGGCAGAGTGCAACTATACGCAGATTGACAAGGAGGCACTTCCAATTGTGGCCGGGGTGAAGAAATTTCACCATTACCTGTATGGTCAGCCTTTTATGATCCTGACCGACCATAAACCACTTCTCGGCCTCCTTGCCCCTGACTGCCAGACCCCCCAGATGACTTCGCGCCGGGTGCTCCGGTGGTCAGTTTTCTTGGCAGGTTACTCCTATGTGCTTCTTCACCAGCCGGGAAAAGCAATGGGACACGCTGATGCTTTGAGCCGCCTTCCGCTGCTGTCCACGGATCTAGACCCAGCTCCAGCTCACCAGGTTGCGCTGATGGAGGCTCTCCCCAATCAGCCGGTGCATGTTCATGAGGTGGCCCGCCACACAGCCCGGGACCCAATCCTTTGCCGCGTCTTGGACTGGGTGAGAAGGGGGTGGCCTACGGCCCCAGGGGGGGCAGACTTCACAGCATTTGCCTCCCGCAGGGATGAGCTGTCGTCCCACAAAGGCTGTTTAATGTGGGGTGGCCGGGTGGTGATTCCAACCCCGTTAAGGGAATGAGCGCTCTAGGGCCTCACGGCGCTACACGAAACACATCTGGGGGTAGGCGGGATGAAAGCCCTGGCCAGAAGTTACGTCTAGTGGCCAGGGCTGGACCGGTATCCCAGCCCTGCCAAGTATCCCGTCCCGAGCCTCCCCGAGCTCTCGCCAGAGCCTGGGAGTCCTCACACAAGCCCTGGTCTCGGCTCCACTTGGACTTTGCAGGGCCATTCCAGGGTCAACTCTTCTTTATACTAGTGGACACATACAGCAAGTGGCTCGAGGTCGTTCCAGTGCTGTCCACCTCCTCCAGAGCTGCCATCCGGGCAATGTGGCACATCTTCAGTGCCCAGGGTATTCCTGACACCCTGGTCACCGACAACGGCTCAGCTTTCACCTCGAGCGAATTCCAGGACTTCACCGTTACTACGGAATTCGCCACGTCAGATCGGCCCCGTTCCACCCAGTGACCAACAGCCAAGCCGAACGCATGGTTCGGACGACCAAGGCTGCACTCTGCCGTTTGGACAGCAAGGACTGGGACTACAAGCTGGCCACATTCCTCTTTGGCCAGAGAACGATGCCCCACACCTCGACAGGACACAGCCCAGCAGAGCTCCTTTTGGGATGGCGTCTGACAACCAGGCTGGATCGCCTTCATCCCGATCGAGCCCTGGATGAAGAACCGCCCACGGAGTCAACTGAGGCAGCCAGAGGTTTTTTTCCCAAGGATCCGGTCTACGCCCAGAACTATGCACAAGGCCCACCATGGATTCCGGCCCGGGTGGTGAGAGTCCGGGGACCCAGGTCGTATGAGGTCTCCAGCAAGGACGGCCAGATACTACACTGCCATATCGATCAGCTGTGGCGGCGGGTACTGCCACATGACCCAGAGGACTTCGAGGACCCAGACATCCCGGAAACTCCCACTCCACCTCAGCTACCGGACACCCTGGCCCGGCACAATGAGGCATCAACAGACAGCACAACCGGGCCCCAAGAAACAGCACTACCAATACCACAACCGCCAACACCACCCATCCCTCAGCCGAGTATTACGATGTCACCTTCCACCTCGGTTCCTGCACCTTGCCGCTCAACGAGAACCCATAAAGCACCCTCCTATTTGCAGGACTTTGTGTATGGATGACTTTTGGACCAAGGGGGGAGGGGTGTAATGTATCCATCTCAGACCGCGTGCAAGGCCAATTCACCACGTGCAAGGCCAATTCACCATGAGAAGCGACCGAGCTTCGCTCGCAGTAACAATGGGACAAGCGGATCCTAGCCAGCACCTATCGGCAGGCTAGGCTCCTGGCTGAGAGCCTATGGAACTTTCGGCCACTGTAAATAGCCTCTGCAATCAACCTGATATGTAAAAGAGCATATTTACTTCCATTTCATGCTCTTAAGATATGTCTGATGTAAAATGCATTGCTTAAAACCTATTTTTAAAGAGGATACATGATTCAGTAAAAGTCTGTTATTTCTCCACCTCATGATGAGAGTTATTTTACAGTGTCAGTGCATCTACTACGTTAATTTAGAAGAAGAAGAAGAGACTGGATTTATACCCCGTCCTTCACTACCCAAAGGAGTCTCAGAGCGGCTTACAAACTCCTTCCCCTTCCCCTCCCCACAACAAACACCCTGTGAGGTAGGTGGGGCTGAGAGAGCTCTGACAGAAACTGCTCTTTTTCAAGGACAGCTCTTATCAGAGCTACGGTCATCCAGCAGGTGCAAGTGGAGGAGTGGAGAATCTCTGCGCACTTAACCACTACACCAAACTGGCTTAGAATAACAATGGCCACTCTGACTGGCAAGCAGTAACAACAATCTCCAACCAATCCAAGTTGAACTAATAAAAGCCTTATGTCTTACATCCAGAGCTATTTTGGGGCAGGAACGCACAGGAATGGAGTTCGGGGCGGCCTTGCCTGGACTCCCCACAGATGCGGGGCCCCCCTCCAAGGGCTGGCTTGCCCGGGCTCCCTGCAGCCGTGGGCGTCCGGGCAAGCCAAGGGAAGGCAGTTTAAACTCCCTTCTCTTCCCTTCAAGGGGGGCCTCGTCCGGGCTCCCCGCAGCTGCAGGGTGCCCGGACAAGCCAAGGGAAGTCATGGGGTGTGTGGCCTAATATGCTAATGAACTGTGCTGTCAGGGGTGTGGCCTAATGTGCTAATGAGTTTCTGCTGTTGGGTGGGACCTATTATGCTAATGAGTTCTCCTGCTGGGCTTTTTCTACCAAAAGCCCTGCTTACATCAGAATGGTTTTAGGGGGGGGGAAGAGTTTACCCTTGGCAAAAGGCATAATAATTTTTTTAAGTTGCTTTGCTATTTTAAAAAAGAAAGTTGCATTTTACTTCTTCTCAAAGCATCTCTTTTCATATAAGGGATATTTGCAGTTTTAACATTACTTTGCAAAATTGCTGTGAAAGCAAAGTAAGGCTGCAGTAACAGTTATTTCCATTTCGTTATTACTGGAAAATGAATTCTTGCAGCCTCGCAGAGCATCCAGAAAGGCCCAGTAACCTTACACACAGGGAGAAAGAGAGAAACAGAGAGAGGGACTCGGTGTATATATATTCTTATCTGACAAATATTTACTCAGCTATCTGAGGCATTAAGGCTAATCACTGGCTATTTTCCTCCAGAAGCCACTCACTGCAAACCATGTAGGCCATATACACACACATCTCCAGGTTATATCCAAGCAGGCGGCTAACTTTTTGTCACCACCAATGAGGGCAGCTTTAGATCAACAAAACATTATCCACGCTTGTTGGAAAGCAGTAGGCAACCCCAAAGGAACATAAGTCAGTTCCTGTGGAACCTCATTCTGCTATGAACACCTGGGTAAATGTTTAAGTACCCAGTGAGATCAGTTTCTGCAAAAATATATTTAAAGAACAAACAAGGTTATTCCCCTTAACAGTTGTATCAGGAAAAAAAATAGGAACAATAATGTCATTTCCAACAATCCCTACCTTTTAAAGTTTCCATAATGAATCTCTTGAGATAATACACATACTTGCTGTCATCCCTCTTGGTGCGTCCCGAAATAAACCAGCTGTTCTCCACAATAAAGATCTGGGGTCTGTTATA
>NW_015172022.1:681592-738219 GCF_001447785.1 Gekko japonicus | reverse complement strand
TCATGGGGAAATCCACAAGATGGAAACTCAGTGTAGCTCCAAAAGAAAGAGCAAAGAAATCAGCTGTTCCCCTAACAAACTTCTTCTCTGCTTCAGTAAATTCTGGCAGCACCAAGGACAGATTATCCTTCATGCTCTGAGGGTAGTCTCCATCAATAAATAGAGGCTTAGCAAACCAGCCCAATACGAAGTCCAAAGATTTCTGACATTCCTTTATATCTTCTCTAGTCATCTTTTGAGGCTCTATCCAGTGAGAACTTAAGGCAATGGACACTTGACCTCCTTGAATCGCTCGGAAATGGTTGTTGTAAAGGTGCCAGACTTTGGCATGAGCCTGTGGGAAAAGAAGAACTGTTTTATTTCATTGGGTTTCCTTTTATGATTAGTCTGAAACTTGCACACCACCGAGTCTCCAACAATGGTTCTCATGGCTTTAAGAAAAACTATTTTAACATCTATTCCACTCTATCTGTATGTGCCAGGGCAGGTAACAACACTTTCTTTAAAAAGCACAGTAACTTTCTTTTTTACTCCTGGTGGCATTTGCTTTCATGCAGCCCGGAAAACTTTCTTGGCCCCATTTGAAAATTGAAGTCTTTCATACCCGTCCTTGAATGTTTAACTTCATTGAAACTTGACTAAATTAGGGAAGAGCCTGTATTAAAATCCAACACCCTTCCTTAAATGTAAACTCATGTTTAAATGACAGATATATTTCACTGCTTGCGCACTCCTTCCTTATCCCTGTTCAAGTTCCCTTCTTCTCATCCTCTTTTGCCCTGCTCTTTTCTTTTCCATTCCTTCCTTCCTCTTTATTCCTTTCTCTTTCTTGAGTCCCTCTCTCCTTACCCCACCATACCACATGCTACTTTTCCAACAAGCTTTGAGGAGAACAAAGAAAATGAGAAGATGGAGAAGCTCATAGGGTTGCCAGGTCCCCTCTGGCCACCAGCAGGGGATGAGGGCCTAGGGTTGCCAGATTCTGGTCGGGAAACTCCTGGAGAGTTGGGGATGGAGCCTGGGCAGGGACCTCAGTGGGGTACAATGCCACTGAGTCCACCCTCCAAAGGGGAACTGTTCGTTGAGCTGTAATCCGAGGGGATCCTCAGGACCTACCTGGAGGCTGGCATCCCTAGGGAGCTGCAAAGATGGCAAAGGGAAAGTGGACTGATTTTCATGTGCTCCCTAAGAAGTACAAGCAGTAGCCACAGTTCAAAAGACAACAGGTGCCTGAGCTCACAATGAAGAGGGGGAGGAGATTGGGTTTATACCCCGCCCTTCACTCAGAGTCTCAGAACGGCTTACAAACTCCTTTCCCTTCCCCTACCCACAACACTGTTATGTATTGGGACTGAACCATTCCAGGTATGTCACATCAGAGACTGGCTGAACTTAGAGCACAAGAACAATAGCCTACCAGGACTCTGGAAGTACCCAATCAACTAGTAATGTTATGCAAATAGCCTATCATTGGGAGTGGGATGTGTTTGGGTGTGGCAATTGCATGCCATTTAACAGAGCTGCAGTTCTAGGGTCTTGTCTTGCTGAAATCACAAATAAAGTTGAGCTGCTCCCTGGAGCCAGTTTGGTGTAGTGGTTAAGTGCACGGACTCTAATCTGGGAGAACCGGGTTTGATTCCCCACTCCTCCACTTGCACCTGGCTGGATGACCTTGGGCAAGCCGTAGTTCTGACAAGAGCTGTCCTTGAAAAAGAGCAGTTTCTGTCAGAGCTCTCTCAGCCCCACCTACCTCACAGAGTGTCTGTTGTGGGGAGGGGAAGGGAAAAGAGTTTGTAAGCCGCTCTGAGACACCTTTGGATAGTGAAGGGCGAGGTATAAATCCAATCTCGTCTTCTTCTGGGCTCGAGCCTGCTCATCCATGGAACCCACTATTTAACAGACACCCTGTGAAGTAGGTGGGGCTGAGAGAGCTCTTTTGAGGACTGCTCTTGAGAGAACAGCTCTGACAGAACTATGGCTTGCCCAAGGTCATCCAGTGAAGGAGTGGGGAACCAAACCCGATTCTCCCAGATTAGAGTCCACCCACTTAACCACTACACCAAACTGGCTCCTGTGGCTGTGGCTATTTTCTTGAAGCTACTTCACTGCAACTACAGCTCTATCACCAGCAGAAAGGGGGAGGCTTGGCCTCTCCAAAACAAAGCAAGAGTAAATCCAAAAAGAGCCAGAACAGACCAGGTTGGGGTGGGGGATAACAAATGTATAATCCACAGTCTCAGCTAAGGAAATCTACCCCACTAGGGCTGCCAACCTCCAGGTGGGACCTAAAGATCTCCTGCTGTTACAATTGATCTCCAAATGACAGAGATCCGTTCCCCTGGAGAAAATGGATGCTTTGCACGGTAGACTATAGCACTGTACCCTGCTGAGGTCCCTCCCTTCCCCAAACCCTGCCCTCCCTGGGCTCCCCCCTCCAAATCCCCAGGGCTGGCAACCCTAACCCCACCCTGCAATGGTCCCCAGGTGATTATTTGCCCTGCAGGACTGCCTACAAAGCCACTAAATCCAGAGCAGGGTTGCCAGCCTCCAGGTGGCTGGAGATCTCCTGCTTACAACTGATTTCCAGGCAACTGAGATCAGTTCACCTGGGGGAAATGGCTGCTTTGGAAGATGGACTCTATGGAATCATACCCCGCTGAAGTCCCCCCCCCAATCCCACCCTCCTCGGGCTCCACCCCCAAAATCTCCAGGTATTTCCCAACCCTGAGCTGGCAACCCTAATTCAGATATATACAAGGGGGACCAGCAATTCAAAACAGTACAATAATAATGGTGAGAAATTGCTGTAAAGTTCACAAATCACAATGAATAGACAATAATAACTAGTACAGAATTGACGCTTGTTGATGTTTATAATTTCTATGTTTTCAGAACACAGGACGTCAAATACAGAAGGTGAGCGATACGAACATCTCGGGTGGTTGTTCGTTTCGAGACAACTCTTTTTCAACCAAATTCAGTTTTCTGGTTGTCTTATTGTGTTTAGCTGTGATATCAATCTTATCCACCATCCGTAAACAAGTCTGTTATCCGAATTTAGAATTTGTTAGCCCTTGTGCTGTTAGAACTTGTTAGCCTATGTGCTTTACGGATGGTGGATTCATTGTGATTTATAAACATCATCAAGCGTCAATTCTGTACTAGTTATTATTGTCTATTCATTGTGATTAGTGAACTTTACAGCAATTTCTCACCATTATTATTGAACCCTAATTCAGAGGCAGTAAAATGGACTGTGATCGTGATCCAAATTTGGCCCTGAACAGCTTATGAAAAGAAGTTCTCCACAACTCTCATCTGACTACAGGGAAAGCAAGTCTTGGGCAAATGTATCCTTTAGTTTGGTCTTCTAGGTGGGTAAAAAGGAAAGGGTAATTTAATTGCTGAATGTAATGTTATTTTCTGCTTCAAGCAAGTAGCTTTTGTTTAAGAGAGCTCGATGAAACCAGTTGTTTTTGTAAGCAAGCTCATTGCTCTGTAGGGATGGATGTGTAGAATGGCCAAAAACTTTAGCCCCTTTCAGTCATTACATTCCTGGCAGTTTGATCGCATGAACTGCATGGGGAGAATGGTGTATGCTGATCTGAGTTCCTTGGAGGAAAGGTGGGATAAAAATGTGTTAAATGTATAAACTGAAGAAACCGCTGCATTTCCCAAAGAGGAAAGAAAGAGATATTCTATCTGGCTACTTTACTTTCCATGTGAATTCAAATGTGAACCTATATTCTTGTATACGGGAACAGTGTCACCAACCAAACAGAAGAAAAGTGTGTATGAGAAAAACTGTACCATCACAAAACTACCATTAGTACAGTGGATGAGAACTGAAAAGGCAGATAAATCTCTTAGTAAAGGAATAATGACAAGTTATACATCCTCACTCCCCAGATAATCGCAGTTAAACTTTATGTGGGATGATTAAGCCTGTACTCAATTTTGAGAAAACAGCTACACTAAACTTACACCAGCATCTGAAAGGCAATCTGAAGTACCACATAACATGGAAGGTATTATTGAAAACTTACAAATTTACATGTGCTGTATATTAGTTCACTACCTGCAGTAATTTCCCAGGTGATGACTTAAAACATGAAAAAGGAAAAAAAAGAAAAAAAAGATAAGCAACACATTGAGTAAACTTTGGTAAGATATTTGGACAGGAACTACCTCACTTTTATCTGTTAACTATTACATTTATACCACACTAGTGGATTCTTTTTGTGTCAAATTGTCCCTGCATTCCTAATTCCTGCTTGCTGCTTCCATTCTGTTTATCTTGTGAATTCCTTTTAGTAAAAATACACACAAAAATGTAGCTTTGTAGACTTCTCACATATTGGCCTGAGGCAAGCTAAGTAACAATTGCTTGCAGGGGAAACTGAACTAGTCATGTTTGTCATCCAATTCTTAAAAAAAAAAAACTGTCAAGAGATTTACTAAGGACCATTGTGAAAATGTGAGCATCTGGGACTCCATGTCTGCCAAACATGACCTTCATATGACCTGATTATAATGAAATCTTTGTTAAAGTCAAGAGTTCAATGTATAAGGAGAATGGTCAAAAACTTACCTCAATAGCACTTCCAGAAAAACAAATCCATTGCTACCTGTCACCAAGGTCTAGCAGCTACCTTTGCAGAAAAAAAGCATTCTTATGGCTGTTTATTACTGTGAATTCCTTGAAATTTTCTAAGATCTGTATTTGTATGCTTAGAGCTGTTACCCTGCACTTAGTAATTCCCTGGTGCCCTTAACAGAATTTTGAAGCATCGCTTTCTGGAAGCTGTGGTAAGAAAGAAAGACCAGCAAACAGTTTTAAAGTTATCCTTCATTGGAAGGCCCTTCTTTACTGAACTTAAAGGTAAAGGTAAAGGTTCCCTTGCTCGAAAGCCAGTCGAGTCCGACTCTAGGGTTGCGGTGCTCATCTCCGTTTCAAAGCCGAAGAGCCAGCGCTGTCCGAAGACGTTTCCGTGGTCATGTGGCCGGCATGACTAAACACCAAGGCGCACGGAACGCTGTTACCTTCCCACCGAAGTGGTCCCTATTTATCTACTTGCAATTTCTTGCTTTCGAACTGCTAGGTTGGCAGGAGTTACTGAACTTACTCTCTGCTAAAATATTAAACATATCATAGAACAGTGTTCCTGGATGCATCAGAAAATTTTGCCAGGCTTAGGTATTCTTTCTCTAACTGTATTAGCCCCATATAATTAAGGCTTAAATATAAAAATGCTTACTTAAAAAAAAATAGATTTACAGACATTATATGCTTGAATTACATCTCTCTGAATTTTAAAGGTTCTTAGCCAACAAATGTCACTGTAAATTGTTAAAATACAAAACTTGTCACCATTCATTACACAAAACAGGACACATTAAGTTGTTCAATCCGTATTTGTTTTATTAGTATCATTGTGCATATTTATCATCTGCGGTGCTTGAAAAACAGAATCAGAATGTGGATAATTAACCTGACCAGCAGTGCAATAAATTATTTGGAAGAATACAGTGTCCAGATTACAAGATCTGACAAAATTCAGAAAGCATGATCTAGCCACAGTGATCCATTCTGTGATTACATCCAGGTTAGATCACCATAGTGTATTCTATGTGTGGGCTGCCCTTGGATGCTCTGGAAACGTCAGTTAGTTCAAAATGCAGCAGCCAGGCTACTGTCGGGGTGAGATACAGGGGTTGTATGACCCTGGTACTGATAAATCTGTACCGTCTGCACATCTGTTATGGGGTACAATTCAAAATGCTAGGTCTTATATTTAATGCCCTAAATGATTTGGGACCAGGATACTTGAAATACAGCTTCCTCTCTTACTGGCCAGCCCATCAGCTAAGCTATTCCTCATAAACCCTGCTCTCGTGCCCTTGCCTGCAAGATGAGGTGGGTCATGACCAGAGACAGTATTTTTCAGCAGTGGAATGCCTGTGGAATGCCCTTCCAGAAGAAGTCGAAGAAGCAGAAGCAGAGTTGGTTTTATACCCCACCCTTCACTATCTGAAGGAGTCTCGAAGCGGCTTACAATCACTTTCCCTTCCTCTTCCCACAATAGACACCCTGTGAGGTAGGTAGGGCTGAGAGAGCTCTGTGAGAGCTGTGACTGAAGCTTCATGTGGAAGAGTGGGGAATCAAACCCGGTTCTCCAGATTAGAGTCTGCCGCTCTTCACCACCACACCAAACTGGCTCTTGAAGTTCTCCCAGTGTCTACATTACTTTCCTTTAGGGGCCAAACCAAAACATTTCTGATTACCCAGGCGACCCAATATGGTGTAATGGTTAAGAGTGGTATACTCTAATCTGGAGAAACAGGTTTGATTCCCCAGTTCCCAGGCTTCCCACTTCAATCAGTGGCCCCGGTCACACGGGCCGGATATCGCGAAGGGGGGGGAGGCGTGGCTGTTTGCCCCAGAGCGAACTACCATGCGGCAGCCGGATCAAACGTCCCACCAGACGTCCTGCCGACGTCCCGTGGTTGGGGGGAGGTGCCGATCATACCTCACTCCTGCGGCGCGGCAAAGAAGCGGCGCCGCAGGGGTTGTGTTGGTTTTTTTTAACTCAAGTGTTCGCATGCACCGTTGGGTGCTTGTGCGCGCCCGTGGAGACTTGACCAAAAAAAAAAACTTTTCGCGACGGGACATGGGCGAGTGCCGGATGTCACAAGCTAACACCGGAAACGTGATCTGACGCCCGCCCTTGCCCCGCGGTTTCCAGAAACTAGTACCTCGGAGGTACTAGTTTTTTACAGCGCATCTTCGGAGTGAAGCCTCGGGTGAGCCACGGGAGCTCTACGCTTCCCAGATGTGGCGGTGAGATCGCGCCCGGAAAATCCGCCTATCTTCCATCTCTCTAGCGTGCCTAATGCTCCGTGTGACCGGGACCAGTGTTTTATTTTGTAAGCCACTTTAGGCAGGTTCCCTAGAGGGCTGGCACAGAAATTTTCCAAATAAATAAATGAATATTCTCCTGTTTAAAAATGTTGTGGTATTTATTTATTTATTTATTTATTTTAGACATTTTTACCCCGCCCTCCCCGCAAGCGGGCTCAGGGCGGCTTACAGGGGCATAGATGGTAGATGGTATGCATTTCCCTCTATGTCTTATTCAAAGACCAACCCAAAATCTTTCCAACAATTCACGCTAAGAACATGAGATGTGCCAGTTGATCAGATCAGTGGTCCACCTAGTCCAACATCCTGTTTTACCAGCTGACTAACCAGTTACTCTAGAGATTTGAAAATCAAAATATAGAGACCAGGGCATCATCCAGAGGTCAACTCACAGCATAGGTATGCAGAGAGCTTAACTCTCTCTGGACATGGAAGTTACTGACTAGTAGTACGCCTTGGTGGACCTATCCTCCATGAATCTGTCGAATCCCCCTTTAAAGTCAACAATGCTTGTAGCCATCACCACACACACCAGTTGCAAATTCTACAGTTTAATTGCTCATTAAGTAAAGAAGCATTTCCATTTGTTATCTGGTGTCCCTGTGATTATTGGGTTAAATGTTAAAAAAAATAAAATAAATCATTTGCCTTGGAAGCACAGAAGCTTTTTCACAGTATCCCTGATTCTCCACATTCCCAGTTAAGGGGAAAATGCTATTCTAATAAATTACAAAGATGACCTGACTTCAATGTAACAAGAGAAAGAAATGTTATTTACAAAAATAGAAGCACATCTTACATGATATATTCATGTAGGTACAACATTTAACTTATTGTGAACTTATTATCTTCAAAAGGTTAATTTGCTACAGCTCCAAGCGAAGATAAGACAGAGAAGAAGAGGGTTCCTATATTAGATGAAACAGAAGGCAATCAACAAGCAAAGAAGCTCAATATCTAACCAAGGAAACTCTTACCCACAGAGGCAGTCTCCTATTTAATAGGGAGAATTAGCTTAAGGAGACAGAGTGAGGGGTGGGTAACTGGGATCTCCACAAATGTATACCAGGATTTTTCCTCTTTAAGAGAATTCTCAAATAAGCCAGGCAGATGTTTAACTGGAAAGGCTTTTTATTAAAAGAGAAATAAAAGGGCAAATCACACACACACACACACACACACACACACACATTTAAAACATGCAAGCTGGCTAAGAGAAAAACAGGGAGGAGCAGAAATAGTTGAGGGGGGAAAGGGCTATGATTACCAGATTGTGGGACCAGGAGACAGTTCCATGATTTGTTTTCAATAAGAGTATAAGCTGAATGGAAAGCAATAGTTTGGTTTTGCTATATTAGAATTGCCAGAAAAGACCTTTGTGTTCCTTGTCAAATAAACAATTGTAATTGAATGTAATGTAACCCCTGATTGAGGCTGACCAATGGATTTGTGCCAACTCATTTGATGTCCCTCTACCTGTAACCAATGGGGTTTACCATGCATCATAAACTGTGCCTATGTCATTTTGGGTACATATAATCCTCTGCCCATCTGGCTGGAGACCAGAGAGCAGCTTGGTTTGTGGGTACCTTGTTGCATTGCACTGTTTCTCTCTTTATTGCAATAAATACTTTAGTTTTTCTTCCTCACTGGAACTTAATTGTTGCATTGCACTGTTTCTCTCTTTATTAGTTTTTCTTCCTCACTGGAACTTCTCGTGTGTTCTTTTATCGGGCCTGGGGACACGCAAGCCACGACTTATGGAACAAGATCTTGTAGAGGTCCATGGATGCAGCACAAAAACGGCCAGCATTCCAGGGAGAAGAAACCCACAAAGTGGAGGTGCATGCTGTTGGTACCAGGAATACACACACGGAATCCAAATATAGGGCAAAATGTTCCCTGGGATAAGCGGACATTCACCCCCCAAAATAATAATTTTATGGGTTTTTCAGAGGTGGACAATGATTTGGGATAAGCTTGATAGGATTTCCTGAGGCAGACTATTAGTGTAAATGGGGCTTGATGACCCTGTAAGTACTGGATGGGGAAAGCTACCAGGTTAGGTGACTAGAATTAAGTGTTGCTTAATTACGGTAAATGGGTGCAGGGAAGTGAGGCTGGATGTTGATGGGATTAGTCAATAGGTTCTTGGGAGACCCATTTTCCTAAATTATGCCTCTCTCTAGGGTAGGAAGGAGGTCATTAGCTAGCTGCCCATCTTACTCACATTTCTTGTTTTGTGCTGACATCCATTTTGTGTCATTCTGGGTCAGGCAGTATATTGCATTTATGATATTTGAGATTATGTATATTAGGGTGTTTATGGTTTTCTAGGTATTAACTGCCCCTTAGTGAGAGAAGGAGTTTGACTGCTAACAAAAGGGTTGGGCCAACTACTACGTGTACCCAAGCAGAGAATTATCTTAACGCTTTCCCTCCCAGAAAGAATTATCTTAACGCTTTCCCTCCCTCTTGCATGCAGAGTTACAATATCCAACAGAGATTTCATACTATGGGAGGAAAAATATTCTCTATCCATTTTCTCCACCCCACGCAAAAATTTATAAGCCTCTACCATGTCCCTCCTTAGTCATCTTCTTTCTAAACTGAAAAGCCACAGGCTCTTTAGTCTAAGGTTCACCAACCCCTTAATCATCTTGGTTACTTTAATTTCTTTCTTAATAATCCCTAGCATGGATTTTGCCTTTCAGAAACCTGTGGAAAAATAAATAGGATACAGTTATTGCTTAGTATATCAAACTGGGCATAGAATCATATAAACATTTAGGGAGAATAAACTCCCAAACAGAATCACTATGGTGGAGAAACCAGGCCCTAAAAATAATTTTAAAACAGGAGTGTACTATCACCTACCTGACCAAAATTCTATGTTGTGTTCTGACACCAATATGTTATGAATGACAGGTTCAAAGTAATTTTGTACTTAACTAGGTCAACAGCCCAAAAACAAACTTTACCACGAAGTATATAAGCAAGGCACCAAAATAAGCAATGAAATTCAGACCTTGGTAATGAATACAACAGTATTAACTTGTTTTCATGAAACTTGATCTTGTCTGATGACTTATTCAGATAATAAATAACTTATCCGGAGAAAAGATGAGTTCAAAATCCAAATAAACCTACATGTAGCTTCACAAAATATGTACAGAGCACAGTAATGTTTGCATATCAGGCATTTGTAAAAACAGATTAAGGTTTAATTTTTAATATAAAGAGAAATTGTTTTAACTTGTTACAGTGCATGGGTATTACTTTATTTGTAAAGCACCGCAACCATACACCTGAAAACATACCGTCCAAAAATGGCCAAGCCTGATAGTTAAAATAATGACTTTGTGATTCATGACTATGAGTTTCCAAGGCTTAGTTTAAGTGAGACAAACTGTATCATTATTGAAATGAAATCACTGTTTTATACTTTCCTTTCTCAAAATTTAGGGAAATTAAAAAATTTACATTTAGGATCGCCTTTCCCAGGTATGTTTGCTTTGGATGGGACATCCTTGGAGAATTAAGGTACTTTGGAATATTCTGTTTTTAAAATTTACAAGTTGAGACACGGGTAGAAAAGGTATTATGTTGGAAAGACCATGGCTCAGTAGAAAAGCCTCTACTTTGTACACAGGCAGTCCCAAATTCAATCCCCAGCATCTCCAGTTCAAAGGACCAGGCAGTAGGTGATGTGAAAGACCTCTGCCTGAGACCATGAAGAACCACTGCCAGTCTGAGTAGACACTGCTGACCTTGATGGACCAAGGCTCTGATTCAGTATAACACAGCTTCATGTGTGTGTCTGAAGCAAAACAAACAGGCCAGCAGTGCTAACCTAAGTTCTGCCCCCGCCCCAACCAATTCTGTTAAATCCAAACTGTTCTATTTAGTCCTCTGTACATACACTCTCCACAGTTAGACTGAGCAAACCATTTTCTGCTCCCTATCACCCTGCAGGTGAAATACAGCAGACGACATAAGTTTCACCAGACAAAAGTGTCCAGTGCCACCCATCACTGACCTGGTCACAGCGGGCCTTGTCAGATTTTATTTTTAAAAAACATCTATTAGCTGCCTTTCTACCTTATAGGAACTCAAAGTGGCTTAAAATGTTAGATCAAGTGCTTTGGAGAGGGGGTGTTCTTGGAGACTCATAAGAGGTGCTTTTTGGCTGCTGGTCATAATAATAGAACTTCCTCAGGAGGAATAAATCCTGTTCACAAGTTACAGTGATCGCACATAAAAGCCACATACAGCATATACAATGAACACACTGTTGATTGTATTGACTCACTCTCTGTAATCTGCCTTGAGTCCCAATGAGCAAGGTGGACTGTAAATAACATATTTTTTAAAAAAAAAACCTATTGTAGTCGTTATTCTAAATTACCAGGCAGATTTTGTACTCCAGCATAAAAAGGAAACCTGTATCAGAATATGCTACAAAGCTGCATGCACAGAGAGCTCCTTAGCTGTGGACTTCGGTCTCTTTACATTTCCCCAGCCTGACTTATACTTCACATCTGACCTGTAGTCACTTTCAAAATAGCTGAGGGGGAGCAAAACCAGCTATGGAGCATGGCTTCTTTCATGTTCCCTCTCACCTGGTACAGCAGGCAGATACACAGAAGAAGAAGCAGATATTCAGCCATCATGTCTTGCTGCTGAAAGTGCTGCCGGATGGAAGAGAGAGAAGGCTGAAGCCCCTCCTGATGCCGTGCTCTGCAGCCGATGTGCCACACACACACACACACAACTTTGAAAGTGAGTCCAGGTCAGACATGAAATGCAAGTTGGGTTGGGGAAAGCCTCACCTGAAAGTGTTTTTAGAAAGTGGGTGGGGCCAGATGGATCTTTTGCCCAGCAGGACTTCTGATTGGCTGTGCAGGTTTTTATAAATGTTGCTTTGGCAGCAGCTGCCACCTCAGCACAAGAACCTAAGAAGAGCCCTGCTGGATCAGACCAATTGTCCATCTAGTCCAGCATCCTATCCCACTCAGTGGCCAACCACTGGATGGCCAACAACAGGGCATAGAGGCCCTGTTGTTGCCTCCTAGCGCTAGGATTCAGAGGGTTAGTGCTTCTGAATGTGGAGGTCCCCCTCAGCCACCATGGCTAGTAGCCACTGATAGAATAAATCCATCTAATCCCCTTTTAAAGCTGTTTATTCCTGTTGCCATCACCACATCCTCTGGCAGTGAATTTTGCAGGGCCGCGAAAATGAAGCTCTTCCGCCAGGCATTTAGATAAGGAGCTGCATTTCACCAACTATGCCCTGCACCAACACTATTTCCAGTCTGAGCCTGCCGATAGTGGATCTTGCTGCTGTAGGATGTTTACATATGCACTTTACCATAGCTGTACCGCCATCGTCACACGTTAATTGTTTTAATAACTATGCTGCGAATTCTATACTGATATTTATATTGTTGTTTTATTTATGACCTCTATTGTAAGCCGCCCTGAGCCAGGGAGGGCAGGGTAAAAGCCCAATAAATAAATAAATAAATCACTGTCTATGTAAAGTTGTATTTCCTTTTGTCCGTCCTGAACCTACTGCCCATCAGTTTCATTGGATGCCCCTGAGTTCTAATATTTTGGGAGAGGAAGTTCTCTTTGTCAACTCTCTCCATCCCATGCATAATTTTATAAACCCTTAGTCATTCCTTTTCTAAGTATCTTCACTGCATGACTGAATGTATATGTAAGTAAGTAAAACTTGAATCAGATCTGGAAGAAGGTTTACACAATTATTTATGGATTAAGAAATCAATCAAAATGATTGTAACACAAGAAATAAGCCATACAGTCAAAGATGGACTTTTGAGAATATGGTTTACACACCAGAACTTACTGAGCCCTTCAAACTCTCCGTTATGTCCCCAATGGAAGCTCATCATGATACATACACGAGAAATAAAAATGACTTTTTGACATATGGTAACATGGTAAATGCTCAAGGGAAAATCAAGTCTTGGCAAGATATTAAAGATGAAGGAATAATATTCAATGGTTGCTATATTATCAGCTTCAAGACTAAAAAGATCATTAACATGGAGAGTGGAGCTTTCGTGTGCACACAAACTTCTTCAGATACAATGAAATGGAAGTTACCAGTCCATACATATAGGCAGAGGATGAGCAGTAAATTAGCGTACAACATAATGAAGATGTTTAACAGATTCAAGGACCAAACAGGAATAGCAAGCTTAGTTTATATGGTTACCATTTGTTTAGGTTTAATTCTGGGGGGGGGGGGACGACACAGTAAAGGAAAAACATATATATCAAAATTGGGAGATTGATGGGCAGATGTATCCTTTTTAATTGTGGAATGAATGCTGCGAGTAATTAACTGAGACCTTGCGGTTCCGCTCCATCCCTCTCCTCTGATTATAACAGAGACGGGACAGGGGGTCGTTTTATCTCCTCTCATTGAAGGGCTATGGAAGAGGGGAAAGGTCCTGGGCTTACTTTTCAGGCTCGCCCGGAATTCTAGACGGCGGCTGTTGGAAAGGCAGCAGCCGGCCAAACGCCTCGGGGAAACTCTCCGGGCGGCGGGCGACACGGATACGCCCGGGGGAGAAGGGCGCGCGAAAGCGAGGACGGGCTGGAGCCCCCGCCCGGCTCCCCTTGCCCTTACCTTGAGGAGGTTGTGCGCCGCCCTGTAGCCCGCCTCGGGCCCGCCCTTGACGCCGGGGGGCAGCCGGCCGGTGGCGTAGCCGTGCCAGGCCACGAGGTAGGGGCTGTCGACGGTGAGCCAGTAGCGCACGTGGCGGCCGAAGCTCCTGAAGCAGAGCTCGGCGTAGTCGCGGAAGCGCTCGACCAGCGCGGGGCTCTCCCAGCCGCCGTGGGCGTCCTGCAGGGCCTGGGGCAGGTCCCAGTGGTAGAGCGTGACCAGGGGCTCGACGCCGCGGGCCTTCAGGCCCTCCAGGAGGCGCCCGTAGTAGCGGAGGGCGGCCGGGTTGGCGGGCGCCGTGCCGTTGGGGAGGAGGCGCGCCCAGGCCAGCGAGAAGCGGTAGTGGGAGACGCCCAGGAGCCGGAGCCCCTCGAGGTCGCGCTGGAGGCGGTGGTAGCTGTCGCTGGCCACGTCGCCCCCCGCCGCCGCCGCGCCCCGGTGCGCCCAGGTGTCCCACACCGAGGGCCCTTTGCCGTCCTGCTGCCAGGCGCCTTCCACCTGGTACGCCGCCGTGCCCGCCCCCCACAAGAAGCCCTCCGGGAAGGCGTCGTAAAGGAAGAGCTGGTCCTGCGGGTAGGGCAGCCGGGCGAAGCGAGCCCAAGTGCCCGCGCTCGGCTCCCCCAGCACCGGCCGGCAGAGCAGCAGCAGGAGGAGGAGCGGAGCCCGGGCGGCGGGGGTCATGCTGGCGGTAGCGGCTGCTGCGCGGGATGCCAAGGGGGCGAGTGCCGCCGGGCTCCTTCCCCGCAGTCGAGGCGCCTCTCATTGAAGGGCTATGGAAGAGGGGAAAAGTCCTGGGCTGGGCACATACTGTGTGATGGGCTGGCCGCCTGGCCCCAGCTCTTTCTGGTAAGCGAACTGGATTTGGCAGTGGGGACAGGGGGTCGTTTTATCTCCTCTCATTGAAGGGCTATGGAAGAGGGGAAAGGTCCTGGGCTGGGCACATACTGTGCGATGGGCTGGCCGCCTGGCCCCAGCTTGTTCTGGTAAGCGAACTGGATTTGGCAGTAGCGTGGCGGCGGAGGGAGCTGATGGGAACGTCTGCAAATCCTCGCGCCCATCCCGGGCAGAGTCGCACCTGCGAACGGGGGGCGCTTTGGGGCTTCTGTATTTAACCAGACCTGTCGTTCTTCGGGGTTGATGAACCCCCCGGCTCCCTTTAACTGTCCTTCTGTGGTGGAGAATTTGTTCGTTTATTTTCGAGTCCTGCTTTTCAAGGCTCAGGACTTGAGGGAAAGGCTCACCGTCAGACTTCAGTGAACTTTCTCCGGGTTCCTAATCAAGATGAATGACATGTTGTCGGTCAAGTCTTTTATCGTCTCCCTGCAACTGTGTGACTCCAGAACTAGGTGGGCTGCTGGTCTGAGCCAGTCCAGCTCTTCTTACCTATTCACAACATTCATATAGTAAAAAAAAAAAAAAAAGGGGGGGTTTTTTAGTTCTTGAAGTGGAGAGTCTGATCTGAGTGAATGCTTATGAGTACAGAACTAGAGAATCATCGTTAGTTAGGAAGGACTAGTGAGCACTGCATACAAAGATGTGATGTTCTGTATGCTGGGGTTGATTTTGTGCCCAGGTTTTAGACTGAACTTCTTAATTACCTCTCTGATGTAAGGATGGAGGCAGACTTATTTCTTCAGCGACTCACTTGCTGGAGTGAGAACTGAGATGAGAAGCATCCAATTGCATTTTACAACATGCAGCATTTTTCCATACTTCTGTCGTAAAGCTTGAACAGAAACTCATGTTTCTCTTCCCTAGTGAATTGTAGAAGACAAAGCTGGAGCTTGTGCAGTTCATAAAGTAATGGTAAGAGGGGAAACGTATAAAAATGGAGTTTTCCAAGTAGGTCGTCTGCATTCTTCTAAACTTAATCCAGACAAATCAGATTGCATTGCTATGCTGTGTATGAAAGATGCCTCCATTTAATCAGTGCAGAGTCATGCAAAAGCATAAACTTAATCCAAGACGTACTGCATGGAAAATGTAACAGATCATAGTTTGAATCCTGTTCTACATAAGCACAGTGGTGTTTGAGGAAGGAAACTTTACAAGCCCCCCCCCCCTTGCAGTTTGCCTTTTCTTCCCAGAGTCTTATCCCGAAGCTTGGTGGATCTCCAGTAAGAATGCAGGCATCTGCAATGACAGGAGGAATTAGCAAAAATTGCTTCCCCCTTCCCCTGGGATGAATGCCTTTTTATCAGTGGAAAATATAGGTAGGAGCCAATAAGCTCGCCATAGGTGTCTCTATTTGCCTAGATGGTTGCCACTGTTACTCTGTTAACGTGCTTGTGCAGAGTACTTTCCAGTCTTCATTCTGCTTGCTCATACAATTTTTTCTCCCTATTCC
The DNA here is from genome assembly GCF_001447785.1 of Gekko japonicus. NCBI lineage: Eukaryota > Metazoa > Chordata > Lepidosauria > Squamata > Gekkonidae > Gekko > Gekko japonicus. The sequence goes on along the minus strand of NW_015172022.1, from coordinate 722,253 downwards.
TCCAAGGAGCTCAATGCATGCTTCTGCCTATTTATAGATGAGAAACTGAGGTCAGTTGCTCCAAATTCCCCGGTGTGTCCATGGCCAAAGTGGAACCTGACCTGATATCTACCAGATCCAAGTCCATCTCCCTTGTTGTTGGACCATCCTTTCCAAAGCTTTCCCTGTTGCAATACATCCTCATCCATGTTTTAAATCTCAGAATAAGGGACTACACATTGTGACCCAGTGTAGTGGAGAGTTAGAGTGTCACACTAGGACCTGGGAGACCCTGTTTGAATCCCCACTTGTGCCATGGAAGCTTGCTGGATGACTTTGGGCGAGTCACACTCTCTCAACCTAGCTTACCTCACAGGGTTGTTGTGAGGATAAAATGGAGGAGAGGAGAATAATGTAAGGAACTTTGGGTCCCCATTGGGGGAAAAGGGAAGGTATGAAGTAAGTAAATAATGACATATACTTAGATTGGGACCAGCACTCTGATATTCCATCGCTTCTTACCCTATTTCTGGCAGCTGGACTAAAGGGTAGGTTGACCTTCAACATGATAAGCATTGATCCATGTGGTGAGAACCTCCAGGCACATGGTGAGTGAGAGAGCTAGGAGTTGGAAAAAAGTGAACATGCAATTAATGTGGCCAAGTCCAGATCTGCTGAGCATGGCTCTCCAGTGTTCTCTGCCCCATGATGAGGGGTAAAAACAGTCTTTAAGGAACAGAGAGATCCTTTCTGCTAGTGAAATCTTTGAATCCGTGTTTTCATACTGGTAATAATAACCGCAGAATGATAGCCATTGCAGCAACAATAAACAGGGTTCTTATGGCACCTTAGGAATTAACAAGGTTTTTAATCAAGCATGAGCTTTTATGCACCAGGGCCCACCTCTTCAGATGCATTAGGTGAGGACTGCATCTGACAAAGCATGCAGGGAGTCCCAAACGTTTATGCTAGAATTTAAAAAGTCTCCTGATTATTTCACATTATGTGGAGAGTTCCTTTTTTTTTTCTTCTCCCCCCTTCTCTTTTCTTCATCTAACTATGTGATCTGATTTAATTGTAATGAACTTGGATCCACATCTACAATTCACAGCTGCTGCAGGATGCTTTGAGTCCTTAGGGTAGAAGAGAAAGCGAGAGAGAGACATAAACAAATCCATGTCTCCTACAGATCATGGCAAAAAAGACATTCCTAATGCTGTCCACAGCCAATGAAGAGCTACTTTGGGTGATGCAAAGGAGCAGCTGCTTCTTTTCTTTTTTTTTTGCTGTCAAGTCACAGACAACTTATCATCACCCTGTTGGGTCTTCAAGGCAAGGAAGGTTCAGAGGTGGTCTGCCATTGCCTGTCTCTGCATCGTGACCCTGGTATTCCTTGGTGGTCCCCCATCCAAATACTGACCAGGTCCAACCCTGCTTAGCTTCCAAGGTCTGATAAGAATAGACTAGCCTTTAGCTGACCTTAAATTTCATTTCAAATGCACGCACTATGAGATAGTCACTTAACATCCAAAACAACGTCTTCTCAATAAAGTGAAGCAGTTATGTAGCAGCTTCCTTGCAGCCAACACAAGTGGCAAATAATGAATCCCCTTACCATGACACTCCTGGCACTGCTGATCTAGAAAGAAACATTTGCCCAAGTAACCCCTTCACACACCTAGCCACAACTCTCTGCTGAAGGAAGGGACTCAGCTTAACGAGAACCTGGGATTTCTTGGAAAGAGATCTCAGCATTTCTTTTTCTGTATCAGGCACACAGGACCCCAGCTTGGACTGGACCCCTGGGAGAAGGGTTAAGCCTTCCTTCATGCTTTTCCCCATACTTGAAATACCCCAGGTAGCTGATATAATAGGGCAAATAGTGGCTCACTAGGGCCAGTTTCAAGTCAGGAAAATGGGAAAGGGTTTAAACCAGTACTGATCCAAATTAGGCCCCTGTGACTTTTTTTTTAAGGGAAATACAAGCTGGGAGCTCTGTTAATAGAAATCACACCATGTCATGTAGTTGATTGCTGTAGTAGGGTCTCATTCTTGCAGTGCTTATGAGAGGAGAGGGAATTTAATTATGCATCTTCCCTAAATAAATGGATAGTGTATGAATCCGGGCTAACAGATCACAAAAAGTAAACCATGCATATGGACAAGATATAAGAAGTACCAGAGTGACTTAAGACCATTGTGGATTGTACCAGTAGAATAAATACATGGATACTGTATGAATCCAGGCTAACAGATCACAGAAAGTAAACCATGCAGAACATGTTACTTTCTGATCACAGGTACTGTTCCGATCCCCTTGTTCCAATCTAGTGCTGACCTGACAGTGCAGAAGGCTTCACAGAAAAGGCAAGATACAGAAGAACACATTTAAAGGTACACTTTGTGTGAGTTCACTCATGCAGACTGGTCAGGGAATGCAAGGCTGAGTGATGTCTTGTAAGTGTGAAATTGCCCTCCCAGATCAAACACTGTGGCCGTATAGGCACTCAGATGCAATGCTTTTATATTAAGCCACACCACCCAAGAACCATCAAATAAGAAATGAACTGTAATGTCAGAAGGCAGTTACTGAATTTTTGCAGAAGCTAGATTCCTACCTGCACTTGTCCTCTTTTTAATATATCTATGCATTTTGTTTATTGTATTTTGTCATGACTTATTTAACAGGCATGTGCTCTATGGAGCAAAATGTCACTTTTTAAATGCATATATACAGATGTGAATACCCAAGGCTGCCTTATATCTAGCATGTTATTGTCTGTTCACATCAGTTTCTGCATTATGGTTGGAATGTACATTTGATTTTAAAATAACTCTCTTCTGGGACAGACTGGAAGTCCACAAGGGCCCTGCCATTTCCTACCCTCTCGTCCCCCATCTCACCTGATGGAGGGACAAAAAGTTGTCTGGAGGAAAAGGATGTGCCAGACATGCTCTTCCTTGCCGGCCTCAGGGTGTGGAATGGGGAGCCTGTGACAGACTGCCCTCAAGGCCTGCTTTAGAGAAGAAGAAGAGATTGGATTTATACCCCGCCCTTCACTTGGAGTCTCAGAGTGGCTTACAAACTCCTTTCCCTTCCCCTCCCCACAACAGACACCCTGTGAGGTAGGTGGGACTGAGAGAACTCTTGACAGAAACTGCTCTTTTTCAAGGACAGCTGTGCCAGAGCTTGCGACTGACCCAAAGTCACATCAGCAGGTGCAAGTGGAGGAGTGGGGAATCAAACCCAGTTCTCCCAGATTAGAGTCCGCACACTTAACCACTACACCAAACTGGCTCTCTTTTTACCTGTAAAGCAAATGCCCAATCCGCCCCTGCTTTACTTTATAAACATAGGTTTATAAATTGAAAGGAGCATGGCTGTCCTCTGAAAGTACACTCTGGAGATGCTTGGAACTGTTATCACTTTAATTTACACAGCAAAATAATTCATTGTGTACGCTTGTGTCCACCTCTTTATATTCATGGGCAGGCACCTACAAGCAGTCTTCCATTTAGTCTTCTGAAAATGCCAGCCCTTGCATCCAAAGGAGGAGAGGAAGACTGAGGTTAAATTAGAGATGTCTCACAAATCTTCGTGGTAGGGGAATATCATGCTGTATATTTAACTTCCAGCGACTGAGTGATTCCCGTTAATTGCTTGTGTGGAGACAGTATCTGGGCTACTTCGAAAGGGCAGGTGACATTTTGCTGTCTTATCTCATTTAAATAAAAGTATTTTCGTAATAGTAAAAAAACTTTTAAAAGGTTATAAAGTTACTTTTGGAATTTAAATATTACAATATACTGTAGGTGAGGTATGTAAAATAATGTGCATGCAACAGTGATGTCAGTAGTCATGCATAGATATTCCCAGGAGATAAAGTTATTGTTTAACTAAGTGCTGAAGGCATTATGATAATTTAGATTTATTTTTAGACAAACATTTGCAGAGGAAAAACTGCTAGCAGTTGCTAATAGAGTATTTCTGCAGGGGTCTGTTTATTTTTCAACTTGTTCCTGGCAGTTCATGATCATGCTTTGTTTTTAACGTGCGTAATTTTGCCACCGCCATTTTCCTTGTTTTTTTCACTGAAATTTCCTTTTAAATAGCTACAGGCACACACATTTTGGTGTACTCTAATGGACCATGACTTTATTGATTTTTGTCTCTTTTTTTCAAAGAGCGGGATGAAAACAGTTTAACTTCAGTGGCAGCACAGTGCCCAGCTGTACTGATCAATGCTGTATGTTAGGGATCTTGAAAGGGACAGTACAAGTAAGAACAAGCAATGTTGACTGGAAGGCTGTTTTCAGTTGCATGAAGGGTGGGAACAAGTCAGCCGAAAGAACCCTTGTTGTTGTTGTTCACTTCATTTACAGCTCAGGTTTCTCACCGAGAGTCAAGGCAGATTACAAACTATCAAAAGCAATTCAGTCAGACAGCAAAGATGCAAAAGGACTAGGGTTAGGGAACAGAAAACAATGTAAACCAAAAACTAGTGTATGACATATCATAATGAAGAAAGGGGTTTATGAAGGTAGAAGACATTGCAGTAAAAAAGGGAGGTAATACATACAGTAAACATTGCAATAGATTATAATGGTGGTGGAAAGTGCTGTTAAGTCACAGCTGATTTATGGTGACCTCATAGGGCTTTCCAGTCAAGAGCCATTCAAAAGTGATTTGACTTTGGTGGTCTGGTCTCCTATCCAAATACTGACCAGAGCTGACCCAGCTTAGCTTCCAAGAGCTGACAAGATGAGGCCAGGCTGGGCCATCCAGGTCAGGGCAGACTACAATACTGGCCCCTGACAGAAGCAATGTTCTGTGCTGTTCTGTTATACTCCATTATATCCTGAACATTTCTGTTTTGCGCCTTCCATGAAATGTTGGAAGTGTGGGGGCCTTCCTGACCACCTCAGGCAGGCTGTTCCACAGTGATTTCCATGGGTGGGAATTAAGCACAATCTTAATTGTCCTATGGAAATCAGTGGCATCAAAGCATACTTCAAGTCTGACTGGCTGGTGCCCTACATTTGTAACCTAGTAACGTGGCAGCAGCAACCTAGTTGCCTTGGCTGACTAAAAATTCTCTTCCAGTCAGTCTCAACAATTCTCTTCTTATTGTAATTATTTGTTAAAATATTTAAGTTCTGACTTTCCCTGTGGCTGAAGAGCTTTGAGTTCATAGTTGATTGGGTACAGCAATAAAAACAACTCTGCTGTTTGTGCTGAGGACTAAGCATTTACAATGTTGTTACCTGTTCTACACTTTCCTGATCTGTTTCAGAGCCTGGTTTCATTTCAGTGAGAGCACACATGGACATTTTTGTTATATTTTTTTTAATTTACAAAATATGCAGGTAGAGCACAGGTGGAGGCAAAGAGGCAGTCCTGAGATGCAGCAAGTTAGCCTCCAATGTGATGAAATGGCACTTCACACAACTCAAGTATCTATGTAAAAACACCGAAACTTCAGACAAGAAATGTATCAACTATGAGTAACCTGCTTATGGATTTGTCTCAGGTGGAGGATGGCATTTCATATGTCAAGAATGGTAGCTGCAGAATAAAAGAGATATTTCATTTGGCCTCAGGCTCATTGGCTTGGATCCTATGTAGTTTAAGCAGAGCTACACTGTGTATAAACTGTGGCTTTCATGCCTCCCAATGCAGTCTGCTGTTCCCGCCAAAACTGTACTCGCTTGGTTGGGGGGGAGGGGTCGAAGTGGAAAGCTGAAGTGAGAGAAGGGAATGGGTGAAAACTACCTTTCCCTTCTTCTTTGTGGAGAAAGGGTGCCTAGGATCCAACGCATAGTAACCGACTCAGATCTCCTAGAGAAGGGCTAGTATGGTAGGATGGGAGGGATGCTGTTCTTTGAGGGGGGAAAGAGAAAACTGGTAAAAAAAAAGGACAGATCCTTGACTTTGGAAGGATCCAAGGCATAGTAACCAACTCATATCTCCTAGAGAAGGGCTAGTATGGTAGGATGGGAGGGATCTGTGGAATGCTTAAGGGAGGGATGCTGTCCTTTGCACGGGGAAAGAGAAAACTGGTAAAAAAAGGACAGATCCTTGACTTTGGAATAGGAAGGCTTGAGAAGTGAGAGAAAATATTAAAAGAAGAATGGCTTGAAAGGCCTAAGTGTTTATTTCTGTCCTCCTTTTCTCTGTCCCCAAGAAACATCATTATTTCTTCCTAGGTTTTATCCTAGTAACAACCCTGTGAGGTAGTTTATGATGGGAGATAATTATTTGTCCAGGGAACTCAAGCCTTCAGAGGGAAAGAAACACCCAACAGTTGCCTTTAACCAAAAGTATTTATTAGTGTTAGTAACCATGCCCAAGTAACAGTCGCATATATTCAATATCATTACCCAATAGCATATGGAAAATCCCAATACCTGATACAGCGAACACTTCAGAAAGAATGAGGAATATTCCCAGACAGTGGACCAAGACCTCACTCAAACCTAAGTGAGGTATTGGCCAAACCACCTCAAACAAAGCCCAATGTCTCCTTTTTATACTCTTTTTTTAGTCAATAGGAATTAAGGGAGGAGTCAATTAAAAATGTACCAGACTTGCCAAATACCAGCCCATCCTAAATTGATAGGATGAACTTGTGCTAGCATGAACTGTTGGCCCAGATATATTTTATTAAGTGCAATGTTAAAAAGACCTAGACAGATATGTTTAGGTTTTGGAGCCTGGTACTTGGAAGGCTGGGGCATGTCAAATATGAATTTGGGCAAAGGTACATTTACAGGGCAAGGCTGTAGTTTTTACACCTAGGCTGCCAGCAAAAGAGCAAGGGCTTGTGGGACAAATAACCTAACAGAAAGGTATAAGCTAATTCAAACTAATATACCAGAGTACAGAAAGACAGAGATGGCCTAGACTTGCTTATAATTCTGCTGCATCTACGCTGGTCCTTTTTGTAATAACTGCAAATACAACTAAAGTTAAATTTATTATGAAATTGGTGTTATGGTGGTCTGTCTATAGGCATATAAAAGCCTTGAGCAAGCTGGGTATTTGTCACAGTGGTGGGAAATGAGTGGATGATCTTGCTACACAAACCTACTAAAGAGGGTGCAAAGAATCACATCACGGCACATTCATCCTGCCACTAGGGAAGATTGGCATGGACGTGGCAGAGACTGTTCCTTTAAGTGAGCACAGAAGTAGGGGGCTGAGGATATCATTGGCTGGCATTTTTTCACAAGCTTCAATTCTGCAGGGAGATATGATCAGAATGAGTGTGAACTCATATGTATGTCCATTATTTTTTCCCGGTGAAATTATGAAATAATTTTTAACATTTTCCTAGATTCAATTTTTACCATTTTCATATGGTCTTATTAAATGGTATGTGTGCGTGTAAAGTACTGTCAAGTCGCAGCTGACTTATGATAACACAGGGTTTTCAAAGCAAGAGATGTACAGAGGTAGTCTGCCATTGCCTGCCTCTGCGTAGTAACCCTGAAGTGCCTTGGTGGTCTCCCATCCAAGTTCTAACCAGGGCTGCCCTGCTTAGCTTCTGAGATCTGATGAGATTGGCCTAGTGTGGGCCATTCAGGGCATTTAGCTGGTCTTAAATGTCATTTCAAATGCACACACTATGGGATAGCTGCTTAAAATGCAAAACAACTTGGCTTCTGAATATAATGAAGCAGTTATTTTGCAGCTTCTTTGCAGCCAGCACAGGTGGCAACTGTGAGTCCCCTTGCCATGGCACTGCTGACCTAGTAAACACTTGCCCAGGTAACCTCTTCACATCCAAGTGAGGGCATTACATTGAATAGGGCCACCGGCCACTCAGTTTAGCCAGCTACTGAGAAAGCAGTTGTGAGGCAAAGAATCCTGATTCCCTTCAGAGGTTAATGTGAATATTAGCAGGTCTGCTCCAGCTTACAGTTGTCTGTAATTGGGCTTCCCTGCTGACACTATCCTTATCTCTTTCAAGGCCTGATTCAAGAATGTGGTAATTAGGTTATCATGAGATCTTGTGTTCAGTTCTGTAACTAGATTGGAGGGGGGGAAGCAAGAGTGGATGTCCTCATCTTCTGGAGGGTTCCATTAAGCAAGCTCCCTGAAGGGTTTCGGAGACCACCTGGTGCCAGATGGCCAAAGAACAAGAGTGGATGTCCTCATTGGGTTTCGGAGACCACCTGGTGCTAGATGGCCAAAGAGGGAAGCCATGCTAACTTTGTGATCTGACTAGGCTGTACCTCTATTTCAAGCTTCATGGACTGCTGTGTAGAGAACGCTTAAGCCTCTAGATTGGACTCTTATACTCTAAGAAGGTGTGCCAGCTAAAAGCACTTTCCTGGAGGCATCTTCTTTGGGGGGTATAACTTGGACCCTGTAAACCCAATCCTCAACAATCTTGGCAAGCAGGTAGAGGTGAATCAGCCAGAGATCTCCTGCAAGCCTGGTCTCTAGAGACTCCTGAACCTGCACCTGTCAAAATTACTCCCCATCACTGACAGGCAGTCATTTTGACAAGCACAGGTTCAGGAGTGTATAGAATGAATCCTGTGCAAGCTAGAAACATCAAAGTTGCAGATGACCTCCCCTCTACATGCCCTCCAAGTTCCACCCCCCTGTTACTTTGAAGTTTTGTAAATATTGAGATTGAGCAGAGACTGTGTATCTGGAAATTATCTGTTCATGAACTGGCACAAACCTCCACAAACAGCTTGAAAGTTCGTTCCAGTTGACCTGTCGTGAACTTCACTTTGCAAACCGTGAACCAGCCAACATTCATCATGAACTTTAGTTTTTGAGCCAGTTTGTGCCCATCCCTAGTTACATGCCCCTCTTCAGGGACCTGCTTGAGGCAGCTCACAACATAAAAGATAAAATCATAAAATGTAAAATTATTAAAATGAAAAACTGTTTCTTAAAAAGCAGCAATTAAAACCAAAAGCACATGAAAACCAATACCATAAAAATGTTTGGCAGCCTAAACAATCCTCATAACAGTCTCCAGGCAAGAACAGATTGTAAAAACAATTTGCTACTAGTATAAAGTATTATGCAGTTTAGGAACTGCACTATTTAACTGGGAAACAGATAAAGGCCTTCAATTTGAGAAGTCTAAAGATGCCCTCTAAGAAAGCTAACAAAAGTATCATTTGTTTCATTACTACTTGACTGATGCTTTGCATGCAGATAACCCTCTCCCCTTGAGCAAGCTATACTGTGTTCTAGTGAAACAACTTGCTGTCCCAACACAGAGGAATAGGGCTAGTTCTGAAGACTCTGCTGGCTATGCATGGGGAGGATAGAATTATGGGTACTCACTCGCTTCAAGCACCAACTGAACATCCTTGTGTGATTCTTATGTGTGAATCAAATGCATTCAGTTGTGGGGGTTTCATCTCATTATTGTAACTAGAAGGGCAACACCTGGTCTGAGCCTCATGTGGACATCTAGTAAGCTCAAAGGTGGTACTGACACATGCAATGGATAGGGCTGTGGCCATAATTCTACTTCTTTATCACTCGTAGCTGGGATATTTAGCAGTACCAGTCCACTTGGAACCAAAGTGAAGGGATATAATAAAAGCAAAATTTAGGTAACTAGTTGTGCATGGGACTGTATTGAACCAACTGCTGAACTGACTATACTTGTTAGAGATATAAAGAAAACACTGTTTTCATAAACGGCAATAATCCAAGGATGAACAATCTTTACCAGGAAATCAAGGAAGACCAAATAATTACCCAAATGTTTTTTTCCTGGTTAATGTTTCTGTGAGGTGCCAAGAAGAGACACAAAAATATTATTGCCACCTGACCTACATAGTTATGGAACATGTTTGTTACATCAGGATACATTGATTAGTTTATGTGACCATGTGGTATAAATGCTATATCCTAGCAACAGATACTGAGTGAAGATCTAGTTTATGTTTGACACCAGTTATGTAAGTTAGATCCTCAGGCTGTCTCTCATAGTGCAGTTATGCTGTGCTTCTGTCCAGTTACTCCAGCATCTAAAAAGCTAAATCTAGAAATAATTTCAGGGCTTTTTTTTGTAGAAAAAGCCCAGCAGGAACTCATTAGCATAATAGGCCACACCCAACAGCAGAAACTCATTCGCCTATTAGGCCACACCCCTGACAGCACAGCTCATTGGCATATTAGGCCACACCCCCATGTTACCAGAAGTGTGGTCATCCAGCCACACCCACCTTTTGCTTCTTATTCTGTTTACCTTGTTTGTTGTCAAAACCCAAGGCTTTTTTGTAGCAGGAACTCTTTTGCACGTTAGGCCACACACCCCTAATATAGCCAATCCGAATGAGTTTCTGCTGTTGGGTGTGGCCTGTTATGCTAATGATTTCCTGGTGGGCGTGGCCAACTTGGAAGCCAGCCAGAACTCCATTCTTGAGCGTTCCTGCCCCAAAATAGCCCTGATTTGTATACATTTGACTTTTATGGGGCGGGATAAGCACTGTTGAGCAGGTCCTGTCTGTCCTTTGTTGGATTCCCTTCCTGTGTCCAAAATTGTTGGATTTTGCAAGTGTCGTCCCTTCAGTCATGAAAGGGTTAAACTGAAGTTTCTTAAGCTAGAAAACAAGTTTAGCATAAAGCCAATTAGGTGTCAAGTAGAATCTTCCCATCAAAAGGGGGGGGGGTATTCTTAACTAGGTGGCTTTAAGATTGACTATTGGATAATGGAGATACCGGTAGTTCATGCTATTCTGCATGTGCACAAGGGGTGGAGCCTTTGGGAGGGAACTTCCACTTCTTTGTTCTTAGGGTCTCTCACACTCACACAAAAATACAGAGTGAGGGAACAACGATGGAGAACTAGAAAGATGAGTTGGTTAGGGTGTTGTTGTTTTCTTTCCAATGTAACCCTTTCCCTAATTTTGTAGTAAACCTTTTCTTAGAAGCTAAACACACACGTGTCTGTGATGCATTGTTCCACCGTCCTTTATTTGCTAAATATCCAACAAAAATGTGTTAAGTGGAGGGATCTCACCATGTTTCAAGCAGGTATAGACTAAATCTAGTGGAAATAGAATACTGACATTCCAGTACTGACATTCCAACAGCAATATAAGTTGATACTTGCAAGATCCCAAAATGACTACAAGAATGGAATGCCCCTGCTCTTTGTAAAGAATGACCACATTAAAGAAAATTGCCTAAGAAGTGTTTAAATTAAAACAAAGCACACCGTAGAGCAGGGGTGTCAAACTCATTTGTTATGAGGGCCGGATCTGACATAAATGAGACCTTGTTGGGCCGGGCCATGTGTGTCATAAAATGTAATGCCAGGTAGCGGATATTTATAAAGTTTATAAAGGACACAAACACAAAGGTTTTTTTTTACTTAAAATAAAATCATGCTTAAAACATTAGCACTCTTGCAATATTTTGTTTATTTAACAGTGTCTGATAACGGACACCTCTTGCTCTGAATTATTGCATCAAAATGTCTGTGCTGTTGCAGTCTTGAGTATGCTGTTCAGGTGTGTATTTGTAAGCTGCAAATCTATGATGACGCGGCAGCAGCAGAACTGGAAGAAGAAGCAGAAGACAGCCAGTTCCACTGCAGGCCTGATAGAAGCTGGGCTGCATGTTTGACACCCCTGCCTTAGAGATTGTATACTCTAAACAAATACTGTCAAATAACAGTTTCAAATACGTAGTTCTTTGGGTGAGAGGATATTTGAATTGGTTTTAATGAAAGAATACTGCACCTTTTAAAAGTCTGAAGAGCTATGATAAAATCCCAGTACTGTGTAGGATTGACTTAATGGAATCACAACAGTAATAAAAGTATTGTCCAGCAATTCACTAGCTGACTTTTTAAGTAGGCCCTTCCACAATCCATTAAACATTTTCAACAAATGGTACATAGGTGAAATGAGTAAGCATAGGTGTCCTGTGCTCCCATCAGCAGAAGACCAATTCAAACTTAAAGGCAGCTGGAATTTGTAGACTGAGGGAAATTTCATTCTGTATAGGGAATTTCTATTAGCAGAGAAGCATACTTGGGTTTCCTGAGTGGCCTTTAAGTATGGGTGTCAGTGAAGTGCCCAGAATGCTTTAGGGTGCAACACAGCTGAGTATTTGGCCCCAGGAACGTAAACTGTAGACACACATTATTTTTTTCAGGTTCCAAAGGAGGCAAATAGGAATATTAAACATTAACATTTACGAGTTTTATATCACTGGAAAATCCACTAAAGCATTTCTGCTGCTGAGCTGTTCCTATCAGGTCAATGTTTGAATAAGAAATTCAATCACCTCTATGTGAAACAGGGTTTTGATAGGACTGTCAGATAAACATCCAGAACAAATAAACAGGTGTTCTGTTTTGTACCAGATGTTAATCTTGATAGGCTCTGGTACACACGCACACCATTACCTATTGACAAACATCTCACTAATAATTGGGCTTGATGGCTTCTCATAGCATTTTTCTCCATTACCACTTCAGTGGGAGATACACATTGACTTCAAAAATAATAAAAATTATTAGCAACAGTATTTTATAAGGTGTTTAGTTCTATTAATATATAACAGCTATCACCTTCTGCTCCTCTTGTGAGAATCTGAGGTTTCATTTATTGTATAAATGTTACCAGCAAATCATGAAATCATCTCACCTACAGCTGACCAAAAACATTTCCCTCTGTGTTGGTCACATCTGCGAAAATGGACAACTGTGACTTAGAAAAGAGCCGCTGTAGTCACCCCATTTCCAAATGGTCATATGTTAAGCTTCCAAGTGGAACACCAGTTCATGCAAGCCACACCTTTGCTGTGTGTTGCTTGGCTGTAAGATGGGCAGCAGTTCCACTGAATCCTAGTATACAATCCAGTCCTAAACAGTGTTCCCTCTAAGATGAGTTAGTGTGAGCTCACCATTTTTTAGCCTCCAGCTCACACATTTTTGTTTTAGGAAGGATGGCTCCAGAGCAAACTAATTTATGCAGTAGCCAAATCACTCAGTCACAACTTTAATGCCAGTAGCTCACAAAGTAGAATTTTTGCTCACAAGACTCAGCAGCTTAGAGGGAGTCTTGGTGCTAAACACACCATTCTAAACCTATTGGGTTCAATGGATTTAGAAAGGTGTAACTCTGCTTAGGACTGCACTATTAGAATGCTAATTTGTAATTAAAAGAACAAACCACAGTTTGTCATGTTGGCCACAACTACTTCTTCCAAACCAGGAAGGCTTCCACTTCCTAACAACACATGAGACGAAGAGGGAGAGGGAATGGAACATGTGAGATTGGGGACTTTTTGCCTTGTATTCAAATGCATCAAAGTTTTTGTGTGGAATATGAATGCAGCCATTATTATTAACTGTATCTGAATAACTTTCCATCATCTTGGCCATAAGCATAGCCATTGAATTCAAGTGTATAGGTAATATACTTTTGGGCTGGTGAAAAAGGGAGAAGGGAGCCTCCTCTTACTACCCAAAAAGATTATGATAATGGGGCTGATATGGACAAAAGCAATCTGGGATGTGGCTGTGGTAATGAAGGGAACTGTACAAGATTGAACTAAAAAGTCAACTGGATCCAACCTAGTACGTAATTAGGAGTGTGCAGTCAAAAAAAGGGCATTTTATGGATCTGGAAATATTGGAGCCGAAAAATATTGATATTCCAGGTGTCCTGGGTTCCAGACACCAGTATGGTATTCAGATCGGATCTGGGTTTTTTTTCGGTTTTCCAATCATCTTGGGCTCCATTATTCCCTCTGGAGAATCTTCCCAGGGTCTGGGGGGTGTTTTTAAATGTAATTGCACTCAAATTGCAGGGGACTGTTAGTGCCTGTCCTTTAAATAATCCCAAAATGCCAAGCCAACTGGAACAAGGGGTCCAATTCCATGGGCTCCTGAACAAGGTGCACCCAGGCATCATCCATTGTTTCCTATGGAGGAAGAAAAACCCATCAAAAAATGTAAAACCCAAGAGTCTGTCCCCATAGGGAGGCAAGCTATTGCTAAGTCCTACCAATGTAAAACGTAAGAATATGAAACTATGCAAAATGTGGGAATATTAAACTTTATAAAATGTAGGAATGTGAAACTATGTAAAATGTGAGGATCTTGACATATGTAAAATGCAAGAATCTCAATGTAAAACATGAGAATCCACAAAAACCGTGAACCTGACACAAACCAACTCCAGCAAAGAACAAACTTTCAAAAAACAACAACAAAAACACTTGAAAATAACAAGTCTTTGTTAAATACTGGGTTCCATGGATGATCTGACCCCAAGCTTAGTGATCAGCTCTCCTTTATTAGTGATTCAGCAAGAACAAAAAGCCAAAAGCCAGGGCAACTGCCCTGTTTAAATAGCATGCGACTCCACCCACTTCCCCAAACAACTACCAATGATAGGCCACTGTCAGAAGCATTAATTCCTCATCGGCCACCTCCAGAGTCCTGGTGGGCTATTGTTCTAGAGCTTCAAGCCCAGCCAGTCTCTGGTAGAAACAGTCCTGGAATGTTCCAGTCCCAATACATAACAGTCTTACTTAAAACAGCCTGGCAAGCTGATACTAAGCTCCAGGTGGCACAGAAACACAGGCTGGGGGGGTGGGGAGGAAAAAACAGTCTTCAGAGCCTTCAAATGCTGACTCTTTTTATTCCCAGTTAATTCTGAATAGCTCCAGGATTTTTTGAGATATATTTTTTGATATCTCGAAGAATCCCAGATACATGTGGGAGTCATGATTATATCCAAAAATATATTCAGCTTGGTTATATTTGAGCACATATCCATATATTACACAGTTCCCAGATGTCACTAGAGCAATTGGTCCTTGGATAAAAGTTTCAGAACAAGAAATAGTACATTACTGGAGTGACGAGTGACTGCTTTAAAAAAAAAAAAGGTTCACAGAAAGGAAGAGATCAAAACAGTATTCTATGAAACAGTATTCATAGAAGAGGTCAAAACGGTATTCTATGAAATGATCCCAAAGAATACAGGAATATCAGAAGGGGAATTCTGGTTGCACTGAATTCCAAAATACTTTATTACAAGATATGGTCATATATGAAAACAACAGAGCTGGTGGCCACAGCAAGATTATGCACATTTGAGGGACTAAGTGAAATCTGTTACATACCAGCAGTCTCTGAAACATTCTTAATCCTTATGAAAGAGACTTGGGGATCATCATCATCAACTCAAAAATGCCAGCCCTGTGTGCCCAGGGAAGGAAAGACACTAGATTGTAATATATCAAAGGAGGGGATAAAGGGAAAAGATTATACCAGCTCTACATAAATTAGTGTACATTGTCAAAGCAAGGGCTTGGAAGGATTCAAGAGGATTAATGCTCATGAACAACATCTGCAGTAACATGAGCTGAGGTAAAAAGTTCTTAATACTTATTGGTCCTCATACTTAAGGGCACAAGTGGGAATAACCAAATGGAGACAGCCAGAAATGTCCAAGCAAAGAGTTGGATCCAGCCAATTTTCTTACTGAAACTCACCCAATCCCTTCCTTACTACAGCCTCCAGCCCACATGGCATTGGGTCATGCAAGCCTCATGTTTTCCAGCAAACTATATTTGAGTGGTCAAAGGGGACACTGCCTTCCTTCTTCATCAGTAGGAAAACTGGTTGGATCCAGCACATACAGTGCAATCCTATGCAGAGTTACTCCAGTGTAATGGTGTTGGAAATCAGTATCTTCAGACTGCATTAGCTCTACACAAGACTGCATAGATAGAGACTGATTTTGTCTGAGAGCTGCCAGGTATGGTTAATTGTGGAATTCACTGTTCAAAACAAAGCTGCTCTCTCTCTGTAAAGTTAAGTATCTTCTAATTTTAGACATGAACTAGAAGAAAGGGTCATTTTAAAGTCTTTTTCAATCAAAGTTGGCACAGTGGAGGAGGCATCTGGTACATCAGCATGGCCTACCTAGGAATGTGCCCTTCAATCTTAGCTGTACTGGATAATAGGTTAATTTTTAATTTGTGATTAAAGTTTGAATAGATTAATCTGCCAGTTTAGAAATTTAGGATCTTTTCAATCAGTTTTCTCTTAGTAAAGATGATCAGATGACTTTTCAGATCTCCTCCTTCACAAATGAATACACTTCTACCTGTAATCCAATTAATAGGAAGTGTGGCATCTGAGAAGAATCTGGAAGATCCAGGTTAGAATCCCCACTCTGACATGGAAGCTTCCCTGGTGGCCATGGGCCAGTCACACACTTTCAGTCTAAACTAACTCACAGAGTTGTTGTGAGGATAAAATGAAGGAGAACAATGTAAGACGTTTTGGTCTCCTATGGTATAAGTTAAGTAAATACATAAATCCTTACATTTAATTTGTTCTAAATACAAAATAGTACAACTTTTTGTGTTTTGCTGACTTTTAGCATGGAAATCTGTGTGTGTGTGTGTGTGTGTATTAAGTGCCATCAAGTCACTTCCAACCTAAGATGACCCTATGAATTAACTGTTATGTTCTCCATGTGCGAACCCAGTACTTTACAGTGGTGACGAGGATGGGATCCCGGTAAGTGAGCCTGACTCTTAATCCAGCACCGCACCGAGCATGGAAGCCGCCATGCCCCGCATCGGTCCTGAGCAGCACCACAACGTGAGAGCGCCGGCCGCCAGCCTATCTACAGGACTATGTGACATAGGATGGCTTGGAACTATGGGGGAGGGTTGTTATGTCTGTGGACCACCACCAGGGGTCTGCAGCCACAGTCCTTAGCTTGGTTCCAAACACAATAGGGACCAAGGATCCTAGACCACCCTGAGTCCTCCAATAAGACCTTGGAGGGAAATTCAACCCCCCCAATGGAACTGTGGGTGTGCCCGGGTGGAGTGTATATAGTTGACCCTTGCCGGGCCATGTGTTTTCTCTTGTTGTGTAGTACAATAAACGCATCTAGCTAGCATGTCATAGTCCGAGTCTCCATGTGCGAACCTAGTACTTTACATTAACGAACTCCAAAAGTCCCGTCATTAATGGCCTTGTTCAGGTCTTACCAACTGAGAACTTTGTCTTCCTTAACTGAGCCAATCCATCCCCTGTTGGGTCTTCCTCTTTTCCCGCTGCCTTCAACTTTTCCTAGCATTATTGTCTTCTCCAGTGATTTTTGTCTTCTCATGATATGGCCAAAGTACAATAGCTCACTTTAGTCATTTTAGCTTCTGCATCTTAGATTGTCTCATCATAGGGTTTCTGATCTAAGAGCTTATCAAAAGTGGTTTACCATTGCCAGTTTGGTGTAGTGATTAAGTGCACGGACTCTAATCTGGGAGAACTGGGTTTGATTCCCCACTCCTCCACTTGTACCTGCTGTATGACCTTGGGCAAGGACATAGTCAGAAAAGTACTTCTACAGAAAGAAGAAAAACCCCATTGTCTAAATATATTAACACTGCTCTGAGGGAGAACTTAGATTATCAGTAAGCAAAGCTACAGAACAACCTTATACAGACAAGAATACTGGAGAAGGATTTGGCAGAAGGTCTGTGTCAAGCTCACCCTGGGCTCTGGGTGTAGCACCTCCCATGGCCATGGCGTTCCAAGGTGGGGGAGGTTTGACGGCTCTGGAAGTTGAGGCGGAGCATTGGGGCCTCAAATGGGTCGGGGACGGAGTTTGACGACACTCTGTAAGTCCCTCTACCTCCATGCATCGGCTCCCCAGCTTCTCAGCATCCTTCCTGGACTCTTTCTCTCTCTGCCTGCGTCAGGTAGTTCCGAGCACGTCCTTCCTCCCTGGCCCCTTCGCTTCCCTCTCCTTTATACCCAGCTCCCTCTCCCAGCACCGTCTCCCAGCCCCACCTCCTTGTGATTCCTCCCAGCCCCGCCCCCTATGATAAGATCTAATGGCGTCCCTACAGTCTGGGTGTGGTCAGAGCTATGCTAGTGGCGGTCATGTCGGATTGGGACCGTGCCGCCAGCGCTGGCGTACAGGGTCTCATGCATTCGCGTATTCACCGTCAGCTTCTCCCGGGCGTTTCTCTCTCTGCCTGCGTCAGGTAGTTCCGAGCACGTCCTTCCTCCCTGGCCCCTTCGCTTCCCTCTCCTTTATACCCAGCTCCCTCTCCCAGCACCGTCTCCCAGCCCCACCTCCCTGTGATTCCTCCCAGCCCTGCCCCCTATGATAAGATCCAACGCCGTCCCTATGGCCTGGATGTGGTCGGAGCTATGCTGACGGCGATCCTGTTGGTATGGGACCGTGCCAACAGCGCTGGCGTGCAGGGTCTCGTGCATTTGCGTATTCACCGTCAGCTTCTCCCGGGCGCTGTCAGCCTCTCCTGTTGCTCCTCAAGGCTCCTTGCTCCACGGTCAGGCTGACCCAGGCTGTTGTGCCCTGGCGGCGCTGACGGGGTCCGGCGTTGCAAGGTGTTCCTGGTCTGTGGGTCTCCTGGGTGAGTTGGTGGTCGTTGGGGTCCCTGAGGGATGTGGGTTCCCTGAGGGGTGTGGGTTCCATCCCGGGACCTGAGACTGGGACAGTCTGGGAAGTTAGAGAGAACTCCCAGACAAGCCGAGCAGTAAAAGGAGTTATTGCTCCTTAGGGACAAGGAGAATAACCTCCTGCCAGTGAAAGGGGTTGGGAAGAGAACCCTGGTCTGTGATAAAGGAGAGTAGCTTAGACACCTCAGGAGTTAATGAAAAGCTGTATTATCTAAAGGAAAACCTGTAATATCTAAAGGAAGAAATCTAGAAACATCAAGAACTGTGGTGTGCTGGACTATACTAAACAAAGTACCTCTGAAAGAAATAGAAAGTCTTGAAACAAAACTACAGATACACTCTCTTGAATGTTCTATGAATTCAACTCTGTAAATATTAGAAAGTTCTTTTACCTTAGCAATCTCAAAACCTAAACTATCCCCATTATACATTTATTCCCTGCCTGTTTAATAAAATCTTGATTCTGTTTTTGAAAGTTAAATTGCCTTTTTGAAAGTTAATTTGCCTCAAGTGCCATTTCTCAAGAGTTTACAGAACTGGACAGCTCCTGTATTTTCAGTATTGTTTTTCTCCTGAGCAGAGAAAAAGCCTAAACTAAAAATCTCAATGGCATAATGCACTAAGGGCCAACCTACATGAAACTTTTTATGGTTTCTAAATTTTCTTTTAAGTGAGGCTTTTAGCTTTCCTCTTAGAAGTAGAAATAGGAAATCCAATCCATGTTGACTACTTTTTCCTATAGTGTTTACTAAAATGAAGAGACTTCGGGCCAAAGTACACATTAGGAGTGACACAAGTTGGGTCATTGCAGTGCCCAGCCTGACTCTCTGTCACATATTCATATGGGGACTAAACTTTAAAGCAGCTGTAAACTCTGCTTGGGGGAAGGAAGGCCTTCAGGCTTCCCTCTCAAACCATTTATGTGTGTCTATCACAGGGCATGTGGAGTCTGAGGAAGGGGCAAAAAGGGGCCCTCCATGGCTGTTTCTACTGACAAAAATGGCACAGGAAGGAAGCCTGAAACCTCTCCTTCCCCCTCACAGTGGAGCTCTGCAGAACAGCAGAGAGGTTTTAAAAATTTAGTCCCTATATGAATATGTGACTGAGAGTCGTACTGGGCACCCGTGACCCAGCTCGTGTCACATGTAACATGTATTTTGGCCTTTGTCACTTGCACAGCCACTTACAGCTGAGCAGACCACAATAGCAAATGTCCGCTGGTTCACACACACACACACACACACACACACACACACACACACAAAGGTTTTCTACTGCATGCTCATGCCCAAGGAAAATTTGATTGGCCACAGTTTCCCAGCATGTATGTACAGTACATGCACACAATGGAAAACCTCCATGTAAGATAATTTCCACTGACAATGTACACATGGATTTAGACTTGTTATTTCCTACACATAAATGCTTCAGTGTAGAAATTTGGCAATGTGTGTGTGGGAGTGGTCCAGAGGCTCATAATTTTAGCACAATTAGCCAAGAAACTGCTGGAAACCTCAATTTGTGTTTTTTGTTGGCTGTTCATTCAAATGAATAAAACAGAGGCTCACTGCTGACTTTTTAAATGCACCGGTGACACACAAAGAACCTATGAAAATATGTGTTATATAAACTCTGTTTATTGATGACATTCATTCTGCCTGTGGCCATGAGATTTTTACAAAACCTTTCTAAATGTTAAGTGAGTTTTCACCTATTCATTAAAGACTCTCAATAAATGCATCTCTGTTCCTATTTATTTTAAATGAGATCTGTAGGAGACAAAAAAGAAATGTCGCACAGAACAGAGCTGCCCTGTTTCTCAAAATATTTTCTTATCACAAGGAGGGTAGGATACATGCCTTCTCCCAAGGAGGATGTGATAGGATACATACCTGGACTTCATAACAGTACCGTTTATTATCACAGTAGCATTCATTATAAGACAGGAGCATTAACTTTTATTATAAGACCATGGTACAGTGCTAAGGAGGACTGGGAAAAGTGTATTCTGATTCTCCACAACAAATCTGCTCGGTTGCTGAGATCATGGTTGCTCTGCACATGGATCTGCTCTGCACACAAAAGGTCCCAAGTTCAATCCCTAGCATCTCCACTTAAAAGAACCAGATGGTAGGTGTTGTGTCCACTGACCGCCACCAGAGGCCAGCGCACACTCCTGAGCTTCAGTCCGGCACAACAATAGGGACTAGGATCCTAGTCCCTCCACTGGGGGAACCAATGGGACCGTGGCGGGAGATTCAAACCCGCCAAGGGGACCCAGGGGTGTGTCCTCTGGTTGTGTATATAGTTGGCCTGCCGGCCGTTTGTCCCCTGTCCTTGTTGTGTACCAATAAAGCGTGCTATGCTCTACGTCGTTGTTTGTCGTTCGTCCACGCGGCAACCCACTACACAATAGTAGGCGATATGAAAGATACCTCCCTGAGATCCTGCACAGCCATTTCCAGTCAGAGTAGAAAAAATTGACCTTGATAGACTAACAATCCGAGTCAGCTTCATATGATTCATATGCCCTACTCTGTATTCCCTATTTTTGTATTTTGGGAATGTCTAGATGGGAAAATTAATAATTGTAGACAAGCATCCCTAAAAGACAAGGTTGCCATTTTAGAAGGCACAAACCTGGTAAGGAATGGGGCCCAGCACAGGATCTACCCATGGAGGTGTGAAAGAGGGACAGGACTAATAAGGGGTGACAAGTCAGAACCAAGAAAAATGTTCTGTTCATCTGAGCAGCACAGCTTTTCCTTGTTCTTGTAAGGTGCACCAAATAATGCCCCTGCCAATACATATAAATGTACAACAGTTTCCTATTCTGCTACAAGCACAAAGCAAGAATTAAAGCAGCATATAACTAAAGCAGGCAAAAGTTGATATGACCTAATAGAATGGCTGTGGTGGTTAGAGTTTTCGGAGATACAGATCTGAATTCCCACTCTACCAGATTCTAGGAGCAAGAACATAGTCCATCTAGTCCAGCATCCTGTCTCACATAATGGCCAACCAGTTCCTCTGGATGGCCAACAACAGGGCATAGAAGAAGCCCTGATGTTGCCTCCTGGCTCTGGAATTCAGAGGCTTAGTGTCTCTGAAAGTGGAAGTTCCCCTCAGTCACCATGGCTAGTAGCCACTGATAAACCTATCCTCCATGAATCTATCTTATCCCCCTTTTAAAGCTGTTTATTCCTGCGGCCATCACTACGTCCTCTGGCAGCGAATTCCACATTTTAATCACTCTCTATGTAGAGTAGTATTTCCTGTTGTCCGTCCTGAACCTGCTGCCCATCAGCTTCATTGCATACCTTTGGGTTCTAGTATTTTGGGAGAGGGAGTCCCTGAGGACTCTCTTTGTCAACTCTCTCCATCCCATACATAATTTTATATACCTGTATCATGTATCCCCCCCCTTAGTAGTCTCTTCTTTAAACTGAAAAGTCCCAGATTGCTCAGCCTTTCCTCATAGGGAAGATGAGGGACTCCCCTCATCATCTGGGTTGCCCCTCCTCTGTAATTTTTCCAGCTCTGCAATGTCCTTTTGGAGATATGGTGATCAGAACTGTATACCATACTATTGTGTAGTGGGTTGCCGCATGGATGGACGACAGACAACGACTTGGTGCATGGCACGCTTTATTAGGTACACAACAAGAACAAGGAA
Organism: Gekko japonicus; assembly: GCF_001447785.1. Classification (NCBI taxonomy): domain Eukaryota; kingdom Metazoa; phylum Chordata; class Lepidosauria; order Squamata; family Gekkonidae; genus Gekko; species Gekko japonicus. The sequence continues at coordinate 700,137 of NW_015172022.1, read as the reverse complement.
CAAACGGCCGGCAGGCCAACTATATACATACCTGGGGAATCACCCCTGGTCACCATTGGTGGGTTTGAATCTCCCGCCACGGTTCCCATTGGTTCCCCAGTGGAGGGACTAGGAACCTAGTCCCTATTGTTCTTCCAGAGTCAAGCTCTGGCTGTTCGCTGGCCCCCGGTGGTGGTCAGCATACACTACACATACCATACCATACCATACCATACCATACCATACCATACCATACCATACCATACCATACCATACCATACCATACCATACCATACCATACCATACCATACCATACCATACCATACCATACCATACCATACCATACCATACCATACCATACCATACCATACCGTACAATGGCATTACAACATTGGCTGTTTTATTCTCAATCCCTTTTCTAATAATCCCTAACATAGAGTTTGTCATCATAATGTCATCATAATCTTGGTGTGTATCCAACCATCTGTGGACTTTGCAGAGCAAGATTTTCCCACTTTTTCTACTTCCTCCTCCTGCAGCAGCCCACAGAACCCCATCTAGTCCAGCATCCTGTCTCAGGCAGAGGCCAAGCAGCTACCTCTAGGAAGCCCACAAACAGGAAGACTGCAACAGCATCACCCTGCCCGTGCTTCTCAGTAGCTGATTTAAAGAGGCCTGCTGCCAAGGTATCCGTCATGGTTAGTAGCCACTGATAGCCTAGTCCTCCATGAATGTGTCGAGCTGCTTCAGGAAAATGGTCAGAAATTTAACTCGATGCAAAATGCTTTCAACTATGGCCACTTCCACAATGGCCTGTTGGTTACGAGCGCTATTGGCTTCTGTTGTATCAGCAGAAAACAATGCAGTGACAACAGTGAAATAGTGGACACTTCTCATGCTAGGCATATTCTTAGATCTCAACACTCTCATGCTGGCCCTAGGGTTGCCTGCTCTGACCTGAGAAATTCCTGGAGATCCGGGGGTGGAGCCTGGGGAGGATGAGGTTTGGGGTGGGGAGGGAATTCACTGGGGCATAATGCCATAGAATTTGCCTGTCAAAGCAGCCATTTTCTCCAGGGCAGCTGATCTCTCTAGTCCGGAGTCCAGTTATAAATCTGGGAACTGACTCCTATAGATCAGTTGTAATTCTGAGAGATCCCCAGGCACACCACCTGGTGGCTGACAACCCCAAGCTGGTGCTCTTGCTCATAGCAGCATGGGTAAAGCAGATGATATCCTGGGCCTCGTCAAGAGGGGTACCTTTACTCTGGAACCCTTAGCTCAGGGAGGGGTGCTTACTCTGACTAGTTCACACAAATTGTTGTTGTTGTTGTTATTCAGTCGCATATACAACAGTTTCCTATTCTGCTATAAGCAGAAAGCAAGAATTAAAGCAGCATAAAACTAAAGCAGGCAAGAGTTGATATGACCTAATAGAATGGCTGTAGTGGTTAGAGTTTTCGGAGATACAGATCTTTCTGTCTTCTCCCACAAATTAGCAGGGAGCTTTTCTTTTTAGGAAGGACTTTGGTCTAATGAACCATTAGATGGCAAAGTCTTCAACCTACTATTTTTAAATTGTAATGTTTTCCCTTTAGGTATTTCGGATACTGCCAGCTCGGATCCACAGAACCCCATGCTGAGCTGAGGCTATATGCAGAGTCTTTTTATGATGCTTAGACCCACCCACCCCCATCAGTTGTTTGGCCGAGGAGAGAGAGTGAGGGGCCTGAGTTCTTCTGTCCCCTACTGCCGGTTCTGATAATTTTAAAGATCTCTGCTTATCCTGGCTGTTGTGTCTCACAGTGGAACTGTGTGTGGGGGCCCATTTGCACACATGGTTTCTTTGCAGCTTGAGTGCATAATACTGGTGACTAGATCAGTCACATATATAGACAGAATGTTCTAATGGCTGTTCCGGCTTTTTTAAATTGTACATCTTTTAAAGTTGCAAACTGCGGCAGTAACTCAGTTGGCGAAGAACTGCTGGGCAAAAAAAAGTGTAAAGTAATTAAACAAACAAAAGAAAGGTGGTACAGAGGTTTACTGTGCCAATGTTGCAAGTTCAAGCCATACTGAGAAAAATTCTTGAGGGCACTGTTTCTCCTCCACTTTGTGGGAACTTTGATGTAACCAAGGTGCTTTCCCAGCAGTTGGAGGAGCTTTTGATATTTGTGCTGGCGGTTCTCAGCTGAAAACCCTCTCTCCAGATGGTCTGGGTTTAAGTTGAAAGGGGGAGAGGGGGCTACGGTTTAGTGGTAGAACACCTGTTTGGAACTCTGGCACCTCCAGTTAAATGTACTGGGTAGTAGGTGATGTGAAAGACCTTTGCCAGAGACCCTGAATAGCTGCTGCCTGAGTAGTACTGACCTTGATAGACAGCTTAGTGGGCTCATGAGTCAGTAATAATTATTATCCTGTGGTATTGTGTGTAGAATAGCCTGAAGATCCTAAGATTGTCTGGCAGTCAGTAGTTCTAGTTCTTTAGTGTTCTGCACCACTAGGTGTCGAGCTAGACTTGTTTTTAAGGCAAGAGACAGTTCAGAGGTGGTTTGCCATTGCCTGCCTCTGCGTGGAAAGACAGGACAAATGTGTCCAACAATAGCCAAGCAGTTAGAGTTTGCTGTTACCTATCACTTGTTTTCTCTGTCAGTGTTTCACACCATTAATGATGGCATTAGTCACATCCTTGGTACTCATTCCCTTTTTTAAAGTCACTTTCCCGTTCATCTTGTTTCTACAATGTTCTTTTGTTCCTTGTGTAAATCAAAATATGAAAATCTTCTTCTCCCAGTGATGTGTCTTCCCCCTTCCTACTCTACAATCTTATCTACTATATATTCTGTATGAACTATGGAAATGATCAGGTGAGCAGGAAGCTGTTTGTCATATCATAGTATGAGAAGCATTTAAACAGTTGCCGTAACTCCTGCCATCCCTTTCCCACTTCTGTGCTTTAATTTCTAGATCATGTTCAAACCCTATAACTCAGTAATCATTTAGTATCATTTTGCTACTGTAGGAAATAACAAACTAGAAGGAAAATTGCATCAACTCACCAGACTAATCTATATATTTAAGGGATCCATTATTTAGCAGCAAGTGCAATCATTATCTTCCAAGAATGCTGTCATATGAAAAATCTATAGCAAATTAGCAGAACCAAAAGCTTAATAAGGTTGCCAGGCAACAGCTTTGCATCATTCACAGGCAGGCCTGCTTAAATTCATTCTGATATGACTTTGATTATTGCAACCTCTTTCTCTTTGATTGCCCATTAACATTAAAGGCTGTAATTTGGGGGTTGCCACCTGTCTGTTCCCATCTAAAAACAGTTCAGTACATTCACTCTTGACTGCCATCATTGTTACTGGAGTCTGGGGGGGGGGAGTGGTTTAGACACCAGGATGAGTTGTCTCTATTTTAGGATTCCAGTTCAGATGCATGATACAGATAGCAAATGCATGCATATTTTACAGCAAGCAAATTTATTTTGAAAGTACATATGCCTCTGTATCAAAATTTGGTTCTTCTGTAAGATGGGTGAAATGGCGCTTTATCACAGCAGCCAATATATTCAGGTGACCCTGGAACGAGGCTACTTGTTATGTATACCTGCTGGTTTAGTCCAGTTAAGGACAATTTCTTCTTCCCTTGGATAAACGAGTCATTTAGCATCTTGAAAGCTACTGTTGTAAGACCTTGCAGTTGAGTGTCCTCCTGGTAACCTATCAAAGACTGAACTACCCCAGCAGTATGAGACTTTAGCAGAAGCCAAAGAATGCTTGAATTTTGGCTCTTAGTTTAAGGGTCTCAGCCTGGTGCTGGGAAGAAGAAGATCTGCTGGCAGGGACAAAGAGAGAAAGGCCTGCCCTGTACTCAGAAGCCTCCTTCCCCTGTCTCCTGTTTGTATTTTATTGTAAGTTGCTTTGGGAGAAATACTCAAATAGATAAAAATACTTAAATAAATTCCAGGATAAGCTTCTGCCGACCAGAGTCCACTTCTTTAGATGCAAAGAGTAGATCTTCAGTTTACAATAATTTTATGTAGAGGTATATTTTTTGAAAAGGATGGTCAAAAGGCCGTGAAATGGAAGACACGCAGTGTGAAATGTAGTCATGTAAAATTCACATCTAATGAAGAACAATACGGAGACCATTCACTACTTATGCTAAGCCACAAGGGATAGGTAGACAGTCCCACTGGTTTTGCTAAGTAGTTAACACCTGTAACGAGAGAGAAGAAATCTGAAGTCTTTGTTAAAAGAGTCTTTGATAAGTAAGGGGGAGAATTGTGAAACCTCTTAACAAATCTGAATTCCTCCGTTTGATGTTGATGTTCCTCTCTCTGGTTGAGATGGCTCCCAAAGAGTGATACCAACCCAAAGTTCAAAAATTATGGGGATAAACTCCAGATATGTTCTTCCAATGTGACATTTGGAGAGAGGATTTATCTTTACACAGCAAGCTCTCCGTAACTTCCAGAGTTCACTTGGAGATCTTAGATCTCAGAACAGGCAAGATCTGTGATTCCTCAGTTTATAAGGCTGGTACAAGGATTTGGAGGGGGTATGTTGGTTTGTTCAGTACTCTAGGCAGAGTTGGACTTTCACCACACTTCCCTCTCACCATCTGATTGGTCCTATTCGTGCTGTATTTTGTTTTTCTTTTTTCTATTCTTATTTGTTAACCAAGCATCATCAGTTTTCATTTGCACCAGAAAGTATGACTCAGTCATTCACTTTCCCACCCACCTCATCCCAATTTGTTTCCAGCATGAGTACTGTGTCCTGGACTATAAAAAGTACTTCCACCCATGGACACTGTGCCTTTTCTTCAGTACTGAGTCATCATCATAGTCTATTCCTGCATGCTCAGAATGAAAGAACATGTTTCCCAGGCTGAGGCAGCTGGTTTAAGACTGAGCAGCTCTCTTATAAAATGTTTCAGTACTAGTGAGAATACAGGATCCTTTGGACCAATAGTTATGTTTGGTAATCTCTCACTCAAGTTGAGTTTCTGAACTGTCAGTCTCCTAAATTTTGCCACTCTGGGACACCCAGTTCCAGAGTTGGCCATTAGAACCAATTAACAGACCAAAACCGAAGTATCATAATGCCCTTGTATAAATCTATGGTGTGTCTTCGTTTGGAATATTGTGTACAGTTCTAGTCACCACACCTCAAAGAAGATATTATAGCATTGTACAAAGTGCAGGAAAGGGCACTAAAATTATTAAGGAGATGGAACACTTTCCCTATGAAGAAAGGTTAAAGAGGCTAGGGCTCTTTAGCTTGGAGAAATGATGATTGAGGGGTGACATGATAGAAGTATACAGAATTATGCATGGATTAGAGAAGGCAGAGAAAGAAGTACTTTACTCCTTTTCTCACCATACAAGAACTCATGGGTACTCAATGAAATTAATGAGCAGTAGGCTTAGAACAGATAAAAGGAAGTACTTCTTCACCCAAAGAGTAATTAACATATAGATTTAACTGCTGCAAGAAGTGGTGATGATTACAGGCATAGATAGCTTCAAGAGGGGAGTGGATAAACATATGGAGCAGAGGTCCATCAGTGGCTGTTAGCCACAAGGTATAGATGAACACTATGTCTGGGACAGTGATACTCTGTATTCTTGGTGCTTGGGGGAATATAGTGGGAGGGCTTCTGGAGTTCTGGCCCCACTGGTGGACCTCCTGATAGCACCTCATTTTTGGCCATGATCCAACATGGCTCCTCTTATGTTCTTATGTGCTGTTCATGCAACAGTATGAAGGGACTGGATGCACCAGGAGGGGAAGTACCATCATGTTGGCAAGCTTCACATCCCTCTCCAACTTATACATGACGGTAAATGCTCTAAGGCCTCATTCACATATGCAGGAGAATGATATCATAGTTATGTGGCAAAGCCCCAAGGTGTTAAAGTGGACTACAGCATCTGAGAGGGCAGGAAGAAGGTTTAAGATGTGAATATTACTTTGCTCCCAATTTAATTTTTATTGAATTTTCAGAACATTAACAAACAGAATGAATCACGAATCAAACATTACAAACAAATAGAGTCAGGTAGTCAGCCATGTTGGTCTGAAGCAAATAGAGAGTGAGATAAACTTATACATCATTAATCCAACATTCAAACTGAGTTTACAAAAAAGGTTGCACAATAGTGTATTGATAACTTCAATATTTTGCAGTTTAGAAATTTATAAAAACCTGACATTCCTTTAGTCTGCAACCAGTGTCTAAAATACACAGTTAGTATTGATAAGGATAGAATAAACACATTTATGTAAACAGCCATATCTTATAGTCAAATTGATTTGGTATAACATTGTTGGACTTAAAATGAACAATAACTGGATCCCAATAGTTATGCATATGGTCAGTTGTAGTTAATAGATAGTCTCCTAAAAAAAAAAGAAGTAGTAGTTTTGGGTAATTTGAGACATGATTAATGTTTCCCAAATCTTATCATTCCATGCTTCATGTGTGAGTTTAGCTGAAATGGTGGGCGGAGCCAGCGGCACATGGCGGACGCTTAGCTTTTGTGCTCCCGACCCCTTCTCCCATACTTCTACTTAAAATCGCTACTCAACGCCTTCATGCCGAAAAAAAAGGTAGAAAAGCCTCTGGGACTGCCGCAGACAAAAATCGAACAGAAAATGTATCGGTACGTACCTTCTTTCCTACGATAATCCCCTCCACACCCTACGATAATCCCCTCCACACCCTCTCCAGCTACACCTAAAATGGCGGCGGATACTACCCCAAACAAGAATGGCTATCCTATAACTCGACGGGATTTAACTGAGTTAAAACAAGATATACTAAACTTAATGTCAACTTTAGTATCGAAGCTTTTGCAACCAATCCAAAACTCTATCCAAGATATTGCGAAAGAAATAAAGGAGGCAGCCAAGGTAGCTGAAAACACAGCAGAAATGGCACTGACCCTCCAAGATGAAGTAACAATCCTGCAATCATCTGACCATGATATGCTTAATAGAATTGTGGTGCTAGAGAACAAATGGAGACAATACAACCTAAAATTCCATGGATTTGAGGAGGGGGCGGAAGAATCTACGGAATTGGCAGTATTCGTGTCGGGTTGGCTTGCTAATGCCCTTGAACTTGAAGAGGGGATTGCTCCAGCACTGGCGCGAGCACAACGGTTAGGCCCTCTGGCGATGGCCCGCAAAGACAGACCTCGAGACATCCTGGTCCAATTCGTTTACCAACGATCTAGAGACAAGGTCCTAAAGGCTGCAAGACAAAAATGAACTTTAATTTTCAAGGAACAAAAAAATTATAGTTTTGTTGGATTTAGCTCCAGAAATCTTAGAAAAGCGACGCAAACTCAGGAAGGTCACAGCTAAACTGAATGAGGCAAAAATCCATTTTAGATGGTCCCCAACATCCGACATCAACGTCTTCAAGAATGGCCTACAATATCAAGCTTCAGACGGAGTCTCTGGTAAAGTGCTACTCCTTGCAATCGGAATAAAACTCACTAAAAGAGAAGAAGATGACCTACTGGCAAATTGAACGTCTACAATTTAACTCCATGGGAAGTGTTGCCTATATGACATCAAAAGGTTTCTGTGATCCGGTCCAGATGTAATCCATTATTTTTTTGCACCATACAATGCAATGTACAACTTAATAGTATTGTTAGAATACAGTTTTTTCACATGTTTAGATCTTATAGTAGATAATGTTACAACCATCTTTTATAAAATTTTAGATTGGTATTGAATTCAGAATGTTTAGCTTTAAATATGGCTTTATAAATGTTCTTATTAATGCCTACATATATATTTTTATTAACTTTATTATGAATAATAGGGGAGGGGGGAGGTAGAATGCTATAACAGCCTTTCATACAAGTTACAACCCCACCTAGATTTTATGTTTATTGTAGAGTGTATCTAGCAGGAGTGACAGGATTGTACACTCCTTTATATTGTCCTGAAATAGGACAATCTCCTGGATACAAACCCTTTTGAAGGGGTTTGGATGTTTTGTATTTTTAGTTTTTGTTCTAAGAAAGGGGAAACGAAGAAAAAATAATATAAATTTGGCTAACAGCTCAAAAGATAATCTATTGCTAGTTCTAACAGTTTGTATTTTTAAGGTAGTAAAGTATTAGTCAAATTTGGAAATTGTAATTTTGTGTTTAGTTTAGATTTATTGATGCAACAAATTAAAATCTCTACTTGGAATGCTTGAGGCCTAAATAACAAAATAAAAATAAAAAGAGCCTCAAATTTGTGGGCTAAAGAAAAAGCTAATATTCTTTGTTTCCAAGAAATTCATTTTAAAAATTTTGATAAACCAGTTTTGAAGACAAAATGGTTTCCTCAACAGTTTCAAGCCCCTGGATCCTCTAAGGCCAGAGGGACTGCTATTTTGATTTCTACAAATATACTGTTTCAATGTAAAAAAACAGAAGTCGATCCAAAGGGACGATATATATTTATACAGGGGGAGTTACAAGGAGATCCAGTTACTATTGCATCAGTATATGCTCCTAATGTTGATCAAATTTCATTTTTAAAAACAACTTTGAAAAGGCTTTTGATTTTTAAGCAAGGAGAACTTATAATAGGTGCTGAGTTAAATTATATTGTCAACCCTCATAAAACCTTGTATCATAAAAAGAAGCATTGGAAAATAATGGAACTTTATAATGTTTTTAATTTTTTTGACCTAGCAGATGTATGGAGAGTTAAAAACCCAGGTAATCGACAATATACCTATTATTCCCCGAGACATCAGGTGTATAACCGTATTGATTATCTTTTGGTTTCTAAGGCAATGATTTCTAAAACAGATATGTCAGAAATTTGTCCAAGTATGCTTTCGGATCATTCTTGGGTTACATGTAAGCTAGTCAAACAACAAAATGATGACAGAGGTTTTGTTTGGACTTTGAATAGTCTTTTATTGCAGAATGAGGTCATATGTGAAGATATCAAAGAAAAGATCTCGCAATATTTCCAATATAACGCCGACTGTCCAGCTTCACAAACATCTATCTGGGAGGCCTTTAAGGCCTTCATGAGAGGACATTTAATATCATTGGCTTCTTCCTATAAGAAAAATAGACAAAAAGTTATCAGTGAATTACAACCCAAAATTAAAAGTTTAGAATTAAGGCATATGAGATTTGAAGGTAAGAAAACGTTTAAACAGCTTCAGCAAGAAAGGGAAAAAATGGATCTTTTGGAAACCTCACAGGTGCAAAAACAACTTTTAAACTTGAAGCAAAAATTTATCACCAAACTCCAAAATCAATCAAGATTTTGAAACATAGAGTAGCGCAAAAAACTTCATCTTCATTGATATATGCAATTCGAGATGATAAAAACAATATCCAAACTACACCTAAAAGCATAGCTACAGTATTTGCAGATTTTTATTCTAAATTGTATACGTCCAGTAATCCAATAAAACCAGATACTCATGAATATTTGAATTCCATCCATTATAACAACAAATTCACACAAGAACATAGGGACATCTTAGAACAACCTGTTACATCAAAGGAATTAATTGATATTATTGCTACCATGAAAAACAACAAAGCCCCAGGAAGAGATGGGTACCCGGTTGAATATTACAAAGTATTTAAATCAAAAATAGGCGAGCACCTCTTAAAAACCATAAATCATGTTTTGTATACAGACTCTATCCCTGAACCATGGACAGAAGCAAGGGTGATTGTTATACCGAAGTCTGGTAAAGACCCATTAATTCCGACTTCATATCATCCTATATCTATATTGAATTCAGATTTTAAAAAATTTTCCTCCATCCTTGCTTCTAGACTGAACAAAATTATAAGTGCAGTTTTTGAACAAATTGTTTTTAAAGGCTGAGCATAAAGGGTAGATGTATATTTTGTAAAACACTTTGAAAGTTTTGGAAAATTATCTTTATTCTTATATTTTGTATTGTATGTTTTATGAGAAAAATAAAAAAATTTCATGCAAAAAAAAGGGTGAGTTTAGCTGAGTCTGGTGTGCCTGGCTGCTGCTACCAGCATTTTTCACTGGGATATCTGGCCAGCAGTCTAAAAGCAAAAATTCAGGACTAAAAGGGATATTCCCTCCCGACCATTCTACAATTCGATTCCTGACTTCTGACCAAAAGGATGCCACCTCCTGAAACTCCCACCATAGATGAACATATGGCCACATTTTTTCCAACAATATGGAGTATGGTTAGTATCAATTCTATGGAGATGACTGGGTGTCATATATATTACTTTGCATTAAAAACTCCATGCAGATAGAATATAAGCACAGCCATTAAAAAGTTATGGTCCCCCTCATGGTTTGGTGTGCTGGCTTTCTGTGTTTTCAATAAGTGGAACATTCCAAAATATGATCCTCCACCTGCAGTCCAAAGTGGTATAATCTCTTATACCACCTCAGGACTCTGCCACCTCACTCACATTTCATTTTGTTGCATGTGTGAACCGCACTTGAGTGTGCAGTTACTTGTCCTTGCATTCGGAAGTCCTGAAGAAATGAGCTTCCCAATCACAGAGTGTCCAACGTGCATGTATTTCTATGTGCATAAGACTTAACATGTATCTTCAACAGAACCCGTGACACTTGGGGATGGAGCTTGCCTCCACAAAGCCACCTTTCTCTTCTGACCATACATCTGGCCTTTCCGCTATATTGCTGAGGAGAGAGTTCTGATTAGCTACAATTCAGCAAACGATTCAGGAGAGTAGGTCCAGATGCTTCTCCATAATCCTGGATATGATACAAGACTGGTTTTATTATAGCTCTGAAATGCTTTGCCTGAAGAAGGAACCTTGGCCATATTTTAAATAACCAACTGGGAGAATAAAAAATATGTAATCTATCCACACATTTCTCCATTAATGTTAGACATGCATCGTATTCCATAGTTAATGTTCCTTAGAACTAGCTAACTGTTTCCTGATTCATGCAATGGCAGGGCAACATACTGAGATGTGCTGGAGCAAATTTATGTATCAGAGGGATGTATGGGAATACGTCTTGTATTTCAAATCTTGTTGAATTTTTAATTCCAAATGAAGAAACCAATCTTGCCCTGAAATTTACGGCAGGATCCATTATTAATATTCTGTGTGCTTTTAATACTAGACTTCAACAGGTCAAATATGAAGCTCTACTGGATGCTTTTTTTATTTGAAAGCCACTCTGAATAACATAGAAGGTGAAGTTAAAGGTTAATGCAGGGGGAAGAGTTGCAAAATTCCAGTAACTGCTGAAGCTAAATGAGCTTGGCCCATAAAACTTGTGACTTGTTTTCCTGAATCTCATTCCGGTTCACTGCCTACTGTGTACAAGGAACTTCACAAATATATAGTCTTCAGGTCAATGTGCAGTGAGTGCCTTCCATAATATTTTCCTTTAGAAAATCTTTCAGGTTCTTTTTTTAACATTTCTTTTTCATTTAATCCAAATTTGATTAACTGTAGCTGAAACTAGACTTTACAGCAGATATGGGGCCATTGTGGTGAACAATAAGTGCATGCTTCTCTCTGCCTTTCTAGAAAATTCGAATGAAAGCAATAATTAAACCTAGTATTTATATAGTGCTTTCAAAGGATTGAAGTGCTTCACATGTGTTTCAAATGTTTAAAGTGCCTCTTACATGAGAGATGGGAGAGGCTCAAAAACAGTTTAAGGCCATCTAAGTCTGTGGCAGAGGCAAGATTTGAATCAGAACTTCCTCAGACTATTAGCCACAACTTTTCCTACCCCCACAAGGAGTAGCCAAAGAAGTGAAGCAGAGCTATGGAAACTCACAGCAGAATGACTTCATGCCATATGGCACTTTGTGGCACCACTTTGCAGCCCAAGGGAGGGAAGAAGAGGAGATGTGGGGATTCTGTTGTCAGCAGTCGTTTCAACCTCAGATTATGCCAGAAGCAATCAATCAATTTACCTCAGAAATTCAAGTCTAGAAGAGTAGTTGTGGCATTTATTACTCAAGTTGGAAGATATCCAAAATTAGCTCTCCAATGTGCTTATTTTTACCTTGTATTTTATTTTCATTCATTTGCATTAGTTTTGTAGTTTATTATATATATAATAGTTTAAATTACAAAAAAGACCCACAATGGAATTAAACCCTTAAAACAAATCAAGAGCCCAGATCAGAATGCCCAAGCAGTTGTCAAAGCACTGCCAAATTTTAACAGTGTTGCAAGTCTTGTAAAATGCTGTCAGTCCAGGGACCTTATGAACCTCCTCAAACAAATTATTCCAAACTGCTGCCAAACTAGCACATGATCTTACTGTTGCCATGCAGCATTTTTGTTAAATGTAAGAAGACAGAATGTGCAGTACCAGAGAAAAACATGCAGTTTCTAAAGGACATTTGTGCCATGATGCAAAAGGTGTCTTACATTATTTGACATGGAACAAAGTCTGAGTCCAGTGGCACCTTTAAGACCAACAAAATTTAATTCTGAGTATAAGCTTTCATAGGCCCAGAATTAAACTTTGTTGGTCGTAAAGGTAGCCACAGGACTCAAACTTTGCTCTTTTGCTTCAGACCAAAATGGCTACCCACCTGCATGTATTATTTGACATAAAAAGTGCTGATAATAGTACAAAAATAAATTGTACAGTCCAGGCTACTCCACAACCTCAGGCCTCGATCAAAGCTAGGGTTGCCAGGTTCCTCCTGGTCACCAAAGGTGGATAGGGGTAGGGTTGCCAGATCCAAGTTGGTAAACTTCTAGAGATTTGCAGATGGATGATAGGGGCTTCAGCGGTGTACAATGCCATAGAGTCTACCCTCCAAAGCATCCATTTTCTCCAGGGTAACTGATCTCTGTAGTTTGGAGATGAACTGTAATTCTGGGGGATCTCCAGGTCCCACCTGGAGGCTGGCATCTTTAGATCAACCATACCCCTTTCTCCAACCCCTATTAAAGGCACTCCCCACAGACTCCATTGCCACTTTCCACCTAGTTCACCTGTGTTTCAACAATGCAGGAAATAATTCTAGAACATTCTAGAACTTCCTTGACAAGTCATAAGAAGCTGTCAACATTATGATAAGATTCAGGAGGGCTGGCCACCCAGGAACTTGCAATCCTGTTACCTGAGAGGGGAAAACCTAACAGTAAATTACAGCTTACTGTGCACTCAAGAGTGCTTGGAGAACTTTCTAGAGAGCTTGGCAGAGCCTTTGTTCATCATCTTCAAAACCCCTTGGAGGACAGGAAATGTGCCACAAGACTGGAGAAAGGCAATTCTTATCCCAATCTTTTAAAAAGGGAGGAAGGATGACCCAGGAAACTACAGGCTAGTCCATCTGACCTCTGTCCCAGGGAAGATATTGGAGCAGATTTTAAAGGGGTCAGTCTGCAAGCATCTGAAGGACAACTTGGTGATCTGGAGAAATCAGCATGGATTTTTCCCCATCATGTCCTTCCAGACCAACCTTGTTTCCTCCTTTGATCAAGTTGATAAGCTTACTGGATCATGGGAATGCTGTCAGTATTGTTTACCTAGATTTCAGTAAAGCTTTTGATAGGGTACCACATGATGTTCTGATGGCTAAACTGGAGGGCTGTGGACTGGTCTCTAGAACAGTTAGGTGGATAGGGAACTAGTTGGAGAACCACACCCAAAAAGTAGTTGTCAGTAGCATTTCATCTGATTGCTTGCGGGGAGGGCGGAATAGAAATCGAATGAAATAAATAAATCAAATTGAATGAAATCGAATGATTGGAGGGAGGTATCGAGTGGAGTACCACAGAGCTTGGTTCTGGATCTGGTACTTTTCAGTAATTTTAGAAATGATCTGGAGGAAGGCGTGGAGGGACTACTAATCAAATTTGTAGATGAGATCAAATTGGGAGAAGACAGTATTCTATGATACTGAACACATTAGAAAAGTGGGTGAATGTGAATAAGATGCAGCTCAACAAGGATAAGTGCAGAGTTCTTCATCTGGGTAACAAAAATGAGGAACATGCATACTGGTGGAGCAGATTTTAAAGGGGTCAGTCTGCAAGCATCTGAAGGACAACTTGGTGATCTGGAGAAATCAGCATGGATTTTTCCCCATCATGTCCTTCCAGACCAACCTTGTTTCCTCCTTTGATCAAGTTGATAAGCTTACTGGATCATGGGAATGCTGTCAGTATTGTTTACCTAGATTTCAGTAAAGCTTTTGATAGGGTACCACATGATGTTCTGATGGCTAAACTGGAGGGCTGTGGACTGGTCTCTAGAACAGTTAGGTGGATAGGGAACTAGTTGGAGAACCGCACCCAAAAAGTAGTTGTCCGTAGCATTTCATCTGATTGCTTGCGGGGAGGGTGGGATAGAAATAAAATGAAATAAATAAATCAAATTGAATTAAATTGAATGATTGGAGGGAGGTATCCAGTGGAGTACCACAGAGCTTGGTTCTGGACCTGGTACTTTTCCGTATTTTTAGAAATGATCTGGAGGAGGGCGTGGAGGGACTACTAATCAAATTTGCAGATGAGACCAAATTGGGAGAAGTAGCAAACATACCGGATGACAGAGACAGTATTCTATGATACTGAACACATTGGAAAAGTGGGTGAATGTGAATAAGATGCAGTTCAACAAGGATAAGTGCAGAGTTCTTCATCTGGGTAACAAGAATGAGGAACATGCATACTGGATGGGGGACACAGTTCTGGGTAGTTGTGTGTGTGAACAAGATCTTGAGGTACACATGGACTGTCAGTGTGATGCAGTGGCAAAAAAGCTAATGCAATCTTGGGGTGTATCAACAGAGGCATAATATGCAAATCGCAGAATGTCATCGTCCCGCTGTACACTGCATTGGTCAGGTCACACCTGGAGTATTGTGTGCAGTTCTGGAAGCCTCAGTTCAAAAAGGAGAATGGAGTGGATGCACAGGAGTGCGATGAAGATGATTTTTTGGGGGGGGGGGAGACCAAGCCCTGTGAGGAAAGGCTGAGGGACTTGGGAATGTTCATTGTGGAGAAGAGGAAGTCGAGGGGGAACATGTTTGTCCTCTTTAAGTATTTGAAGGGCTGCCAACCCAGCAGTTCGAAAGCAAGAAATTGCAAGTAGATAAATAGGTACCACTTCAGTGGGAAGGTAACAGTGTTCCGTGCGCCTTGGTGTTTAGTCATGCCGGCCACATGACCACGGAAATGTCTTCGGACAGTGCTGGCTCTTCGGCTTTGAAATGGAGATGAGCACCGCAACCCTAGAGTCGGACTCGACTGACTTTCGAGCAAGGGAACTTTTACCTTTACACTTAGAGGAGGGCAGGAAGCTCTTCCTGTTGGCAATAGAGGATAGTACTTGCAATAGTGGGTTTAAATTACGGGTGGAAAAGTACCAGCTGGATATTAGAAAAAAAATCACAGTATGAGTAGTTTTGCAGTGGAATTGGCTGTCTAGGGAAGGTGGTGAGCTCCCCCTCACTGGCAGTCTTCAAGCAGCAGCTGGATGAACACTTGTCAGGGGTCCTTTTGTTGATCCTGCATTTAGCAGGCCCCTTCCAACACTGTGATTCTATTAACCCAGGCTAGCCCCTATCTGCTTTTCCCCCTCAATCTCTTGTTTTATTCTTGCACATATCTATGAAACCTGGTGTTTTATAAATATGTGCACATGTGGAAGCCTTTCTTAATAAGCACCCAGATTCACTGAAGCATAGTGGGTAAACAAATCAATCTGTTGCATCAAAAACCAAAAATGGAGTATTGTGCTATCTTAAAGACTAACAGATTTACTGAAGCATAAGCCTTTGTGGACTAGAGCCCATTTCATTGGATGCATGAATTGCAGTCTCAGTCAGCAGACATATATGCAACAGAAGAGAGAGGGAAATGTGAACTGCCAGAGGTCTAGCTTGAGATGTTTCTATACAAAACTCAAGAGTATGCAAGATTAACATAGAGATCATTCATAACAGCTGTAACTAATAATTAATAACTTATGTGAAGCAATCTGTGAAACCATTTTGGAGCTACCTGCTACTCTAAAATAAATTATTTGAGAACTGTCTGTTAATATTAGTTTCACCAAGAGAAAGGTTAGTAACGTTAGCTAACCTGACCTAATCAGGAAATATTAACTGATCAAGGATCTACACATTAATAGGTTTCTTTGATTTAATAACAAAACAAAGCAGTATAATAAGCTCTAGGAAAGATTTGGACTGTACAGAAACAGGTGGTGAAATAATGAGGATTTAGATTTAAAAGCAAATAATATAGTAAAAATTAATAAGTCAAGCATTAATCCTTTCTGTGTATATTATATGCCTTGCTCCCATTTTTCAACCATTTCTCCTGAGGTGTTAATTTTGTTAACTTCATGAAAAGCTTTGAGAAGCCGTGCCAACAGTTTGCCATGGAGAAATTTTAATTATACTTGATTTTAATACTTCAGATGTTCCAGCAATAAATTTTCTGAAAAGCACAGGGGAGTGTGTGTTTTTTAACCTTAGTTATTCAGGTTTTGTTTATATGCACAGCTTTCAAAAAAGTAGAAAAAAGATTTATAGTAACTCAACATCTGCATGTAAATATCCTTAAAGCCATTCCAAATTTATCTTTTTTCTTCCCCCTGCAAGATCCCAAAGGGTGAATTTTATACAACAACGGCATGGAAGAGAGAGAGAGCAGAACCTTAGTTTGATGAACTCCGTTGGTTTCAGCCTTTTCTCATCTGGTCTGGGTGACATATAGTATAAGAGCTGGGCTGAAAGGGAAAATGCAGCCTTGGTGTTTTGCTCCTTCTCTTTGGTTGGACCGTTCGTCTAATTAGGCAGTGATAGAAAGAACTGCAGTCTTTGGGACCTTGAGTTCTCACCTCTGCTTTTCATTTACTATTTTACCAGCTTTGCTAAGCCTTCCTGGCCCTTTCAGGCAACCACGGACTTGACAAAATCACTACATTATGGATGTTCCTTTTCCTGGCAAATCCTCCCAGCTATGTTCCATCCCTCTTATGTACCTTCAGATACATGGGGGCTACACCAGAGACGGTGAGTTGTGCATCTGTTCACTGTGGTCCCTTTCATTCCTACCACATATGGAGATTCATCATGATTGCAGCTGCAGGACACTGCACACCATATGTTTAAAAGTTTAAATTAAAGTTACCTAGATTATATAGAAGATACAACAGACAAAAACTAGTAATTGTTTGCCATGCAGGTAGGGATGTTACTGGTTCAGTTCATAGTCTGCCCAAGGCAAACAGAGAGCCAATTTTTCATTGATAATTTCAGCTGTTTGCAAACAGTCTGAGCCCATTTGTTTTACTTTTCAGGCATCTAAACAATAAAGTGCAATGAGCACACGTAGCCTGATGAGAGTCCTACTTTTCTCCTGCAACAGAGACCCGTTGTCACTGCATGCCAGTCTGCAGGCAATCATATATGGCATACAGTGAACAAATCAATCAATCATTCAGTGATAATAAAAAAAAATTAAGTCTTACAGTTTGGTTTTGTTTACATTTTTGTTACTTATGTTGCTTTGTGCATGTCACTTCTGTCTAGGCTTATGGGAGGCATTGTTTTCCCCTCATGTCATTTAATAACCTGCTCCGCCCCCAATCCATGACTCTGCTAGAATAATCTCACCTAGTGCCCCGATGCAGCTTCTCCCAAAGGGCAAGGAAATAGAACTCTACCAACCACAGCTACTGTGCAGCTGCAAAACTGTTCGAGGTGGATGGAGGGAAGGCAAATAGACCAGACCTCTGGCTCACAGGTGATTCCGGCTGTCAAACATGGTATGTTCATTTCCCAAACATGTTCATAGCAAAGTTTGTGGCATCTCTACATACAAGTTCTTATGCACAGTTTCCAGACAACCTGTGGATCTGTTTTGTTGCCATTTCTTCAGACATCCCCTTCCCCCATTCCCCTTGAGGGTACTGCATGTTCACCATAACTACTGTCATCATAATAAATTTAGGATTTATCGGATTTTAATTGCTATTTATAAATTATGGAATATGTTTTAATGAATGCAAGCCGCCCTTAGCCTGCTTTGCAGGGAGGGCGGGGTATAAACTGTCAGTAGCAGCAAAATTTCCGTGTATGCCTGTAGCAGAGTCACTGGCTGTTGCAGGACACCTAGAAGCCTCTCACCACATGAAATGTCATTCATAGGTCCCTATGAGATATTGGAATAGTGCAAAATCAGCCCAATCAGCAGGAGAAAGCCCCAGGAATTCTGTGGTGATTATTTACATTTTATAAGTTCAAGAAGAAACTGAGAATGCTTTTCTGAGATGTGTACCAAAAATTAAAAAGCTATGTAAGGTTGTATGTGACCGAAGAGGGGTGATGATCATCCTTTGGTTGATGGTAATCTAGATTAATTTTTTCCCATGAAATATAAACATTTATTGAAAGAACATTTATTTATTAAAAGAGCCAGTTTGGTGCAGTGGTTAAGTGTGCGGACTCTAATCTGGGAGAACCGGGTTTGATTCCCCACTCCTCCACTTGCACCTGCTGATGTGACCTTGGGTCAGTCACAAGCTCTGGCACAGCTG
>NW_015172022.1:675351-681371 GCF_001447785.1 Gekko japonicus | reverse complement strand
TCCTGCTGACGTGATCAGCAGTGTCACATGAAGCTGAGAACCAAAAACTGTGATACGGAGCAGAAAAACTGTAGAATAAAGAATATCAAGACTAAAATTGTGTTCATAGTATTATCATCTACTATCTTATTTAATTATTTTTAAAGTCAATAGGTACATGTGAATATATGTGAACATACAGATCAGGACATGAAATATCAGATTAATTCTAATAGAGTCCATAAATATGATTACTTAGAATCATAAGAATCTGAATTTGTCTGTTACAAACATCAACTTTATATCACTATTCTACATGGAGTCGATTTTCTATACGGAATTCATACCCTAATATTGAAAACATGTCCACTACGACACTTTGGCTGAAGAAACGTTTAATTACTTGAAACAAGTTGAAATTAATCCAGATATCTAGTCCGAATTGGGTTGTTCACACAGACATCTTAGACAATTTTTTCCAGACTGGACTTTACAGATAAGATTTTTCCTGGACTCTTTGGAGTAACCATATTTATGGGCTCTATTATAATTAATCTGATAAGATATTTCACATCCTGATCTGTACGTTCACATATATGAATGTATTCTCATGTACCTAATGACTTTGAAAATAATGACAGTAGATGATAATAATAACAACACAAATTTAGTCTTATTTTTTATTCTACAGTTTTGGTGCTCTATATCACAGCTTTTGGTTCTCAACTTCATGTGACTTTGTTGACTGTGATTCCTCGTCTTGCTCATGACTAGCAGTGTGCCTCTTGTTTCCCAGAACAATTGAGGAGAGCAGAATATGAAGCAGCTGAGATGATGGTTAGAGCAATGGTGATGGATGATGTGTGCTCAAGAGGAGATGGAAGTGCTGCAGATTGGCAGCAATATTGACTTGGGTATAGGCGTACAACATCGTCTAGAGGGGTTGTGTATTCCCAATGAAAGATCAGGTGTACAGTTTCTTTGTTATCTCTTTGCCAGCTTTGGATGGGTCACCAGGCACAGCCATTCCCAGAGAAAGCTGACATGCCCACTGTCACCCATGCCTTAATAACATCTGGATTATATTACTGACCATGACCTGTGTAGGGTTGCATATTAAAGTAGTCTGGAAAGTTCATCTGGTGCAAAATATATTGGCCAGAGTGCTAACAAGAATCCCACATAATGAACAGATAAAACCAGCCATAAGGCAACTAAATTGGTTATGATTTTGTTTCCAGGCCCTATTCTAAGTACCACTTTTTACCTTTCAGACTTTCAGTGGCTTGAGCCCAGGTATGTGAAGGGCTGCATTTGCCTGGATCAATCATGTCAGTTCCTGAGACCATTGGGGGAGTGGGGGGGCTTGCTTCACGAACCAATCAGAGGTGCAGTAGGCAGAGACTTTTGAGAGGGTGTTTTCAGAGATGGATCCTACATTTCCCAGGAGAAATGAGTGGTGCCATCATTAAAGACCTTCTTCCAGAACACTTCTGAAAAAGATCTGTTATACTTCAGAGGTTTAAACTACCTGTATTGTTACTGTCCTTGAGTATAACATTAAAGTGTCTTATTTTTATCTGAAAGCTGCCTTGACCATTCTAGAAATAGAAAGATGACCTAGACATTTACTGAATAAATAAAGGGCTCTATTTCAGTAGTATATTTTCTCATTCTCTGTCAGTGGATCATTACTATCATCAATAAAACGCTAACCAACTAGGTACTGTATGAAAAGGATATTTTAAAAACATGGTCCCAGCCTGCAGGCTTACAATCTGACAAGCTGCCAGAAAATGCATGACATTCTAATTGTCCACCAAAATAATACATACTTTTTGAAACAGCAGTGAGTTCCCGATGTTGATACCCTGATAGTGAAGCCATGAATTTTGGTTGCTGATGTTTCATTCTGTGGGATTGAGGTGTGTGTGTGGGGAATTTTAGGTAGAACCCCTTTGCTGTTAATTGACAGGCTCCACAAAATGGTGTCCAGTGTCCATTAATGGATTATTACACCCACAGCAGCTAGTTTGTTTCAGGGAATATGTCCTGAGAAGTGCATGTGTAGACTCAACACCCAAGATTATGGCTTAATTTCCAAGATCGTTATGAAGAAGGGAATACTTCACTGAAGTAGTACTTGTTTCATCTGTGGTGATCCTCACTATGTTAAAACAAGGTGAAGGACATTTTCCTCTGCAAGTTTGCTGCATGAAATGGCTGGCAAAGGTGTTGACTCATGAGCCAGTCCTTCCAAGGTAAGTAAATCTTCCTTTCCAACTAATTAAGAATGAGAAGGCTAGTAGGCCTTCAAACAACTTCACTTTTTAAAGGCTAGTATGCTTTCAAACAACTTCACTGGATCAACATGAAAATGAAGATAGTTCCAGGTGGTCAGCTGTGTTGGTCTGAAGCAGTAGAACAAATTTAGAGTCCAGTGACACCTTTAAGACCTCCAGAGATTTATTCAAGGTATGAGCTTTCGTATGCATGGTACTTTTTCAAATACAATGGAACGGATGGTAGAGTTGAAACTTATAGACAGAGGCTGAACGGCAAATTAACATGGAACATGATGAAGATGTTTTAAGATATGCAAAGACAAAACTAAATCACAAACTAAGGTTATAAGATCAACAGTTGCTTTGATTTAATTAAGGGGGGAAAGGACAGCAAAGTAATAAATATGTCAAAATAGGAGATAAATGTGTAAAGGTGTTTTTTCTAATTGTGGGAATTAAACTGAATGGGGTTGCCAGGTCTGGGTTGGAAACTATCTGGAGACTTTGGGGGTGGAGCCGGGAGAGGGTGGGGTTTGGGGAGGGGCCTCAGCATGGCACAATGCCATACAGTCGACCCTTCAAAGCAGCCATTTTCTCCAGGGGAGCTGATCTCTGTTGGCTGGAGATCAGTTGTAAAAGCGGGAGATCCCTAGGCCCCACCTGGAGGTTGGCAACCCTACAACTGAAACATGAAAATGAGTGCTTCTAGCTAGAGTAAACTGAGGGCATTTACAAATCACTCCTTTCTTTCTCTCTTTCTGTACTGCAAACAACAATGCAGAACCCTACTGTAATAGAGTGGGTGGCATTAGTTCTTGTCTTAGCACGCATTTCAAGAGGGAAAGCTGTTGTAAAAGTAAGAGGTAAACTTTTGAAGATAAGGAATATAGTGAGATACCTGGACAGGGTAATGACAGATGACAGAGAAAGACCCAATTATGTTAATAAAATAAAGAGGAATTTTATATTTTCCTTTTGTGTTGGTGCAAACACCTCCAGCATTTGACATTCCATCTGTGTGGTCTGTGGCCCAGGGAGAATTCTTTGACAAACAAAACATATATGTAAAACTGGCCCAAATCCAGATGTTAACGTGAGACCAAACATGTAACACCTACAGTGTAAACAGTGTGTAAATTGGAACCCCTAAGGCATACACTGTGCTAGACTTACTGAAACTGGAGTGCAACTTTACACCCTTAATTTATACACAGCATATTTAATGGAGTTTAAATTAAAGTAATGTACAACTACAAATCCTCCAAGGAAGGCATAAATTGCATGTAGCTCCAAGCTGTGATATAAGAGGATTGGATGTGAGATGGGATATCCAGGTCAATTTTTAAAGACTAGCCATAAAAGTCAATCTTTAAAAAGAATTCCAATGTATTGCACTGCAGAACTGTCCACTTGGAATACTTAACTGAGTGATTTACAGCGCCATCCTAAGCAGAATTGCACCCTTCTAAGTCCACTGAAATCAATGGGCTTAGAAGAGTGTAGCTCTGCTTAGGATGGCACTTTTAGAAACATCTGGAGTTATTTAAGTCTGGAAACGTTTAGCTCTGAAATTAAATGTGCAGTTGGGGAAAGACTGTCACTGTTGGGTCCAAAGCCTAATCTCCTCTTTTCAGCTACTGCGATGCAAACCAAGATTCCAACAGCTAAAGCACCATCTTATGTGATCCAGTGAATCCAGAAGGACTATCTTGATAAATGGACTGTGCTTCCTATAGCCATATTACAGCAAAAGGTTCAAGAATTCTGATTCCCAACATACTTGTTTTGTTGCTCTGTTTTTAGAGGCTGCAGAGAAGTGTCAAAGGGAGGTGTTTTTAGACATGGGTTTTAATTACTTTTTTGGTTTTATTGTCTGAGACCTTGGTCTAAAAACAGGGGATGAAAGAAAAGGAAAAAGGACAGTCCAGCTATGGCCTTCACAGCCCCTTGCTGCATTTTTTTGCCTAAACCTCTAAATGGATTGCTTTAAAGATATGTTGTTGTTGTTGTTGTTGTTGTTGTTGTTGTTGTAATAATAATAATAATAATATTTCAAGTTATTAATCGCTCAATCCTGCAGAGCTGCTGGGTCTGAGCGATTTTGTTGTTGTTCAGTCACACAGTCGAGTCCGACTCTTCACGACCCCATGGACAAGATCCCGCCAGGCCCTCCTGTCTTCCGCCATCCTCCGAAGTCTGCTCAATTTCACGTTCATTGCATCTATGACACCGTCTAACCATCTCATCCTTTGCCGTCCCTGTCTTCTTTGACCTTCAATCTTTCCCAGCATCAGGGTCTTCTCCAGTGAGTGCTCCCTTCTCATTTGGTGGCCAAAGTATTTGAGCTTCAGTTTCATTACCTGGGGAGGACAACATATAAATCTTTAAATCACACACGTTTGCAGCCGATGGGGAGTTTGTTCAGCAGTAAGGTCAGACATGTTCCAACGGCATTTTTCCCTCGGCGTGGCTTGATGTCGTCAGCTTTCTCCAGGACTGCTTCAGTTGCAGCACGGCACTGCCACCGCCTGGCCGGACGGCCCATTTACAGACTTTCTTGATGCCGGAGAGTTCTTTCTAGGCTTTTCGATCTCACGCGCTGGACCTTCCGTTCGCTGGCTAACACCTCCCCCACCGGAGGGTTTAGTGTGCCCACCCTTTCTAAGGAGTGGTACCCATTTTATCTACTTGCCGAAGCTTTCGAACCACTGGGTGGATGGCGAGCTGGGGACAAGGCTGGTAGCTCACACCAGCACGGGGCTAGAACTGACAGTAGTTCTGTTCAGCTCAGATGTTTTAACCAGAGGATCTATCCCTGTGCACCACTGTTGCAGTTAGGGATGGGCATGAACTGGGAAAATGTAGTTCGTTTAGGATCGTGGAAGGAAGGATGTTTCCTCCCCACCCTCTAAATCACTGCTGTCGGAGTCCTCCTCTCCTAACAGTGTTATCAACTGCTGGTGTCTCCAGGCAGTGCTAACAACTCTTTTGCCTCTGTGGAGAGTCCCAGGAACATATTAGGGGAAGGAGGATTCAAGACCCCTAGTGATGTGCTGCTAGGGCCCGGCTCCAGTGGGCTGGCAGGATGCATTTGATGCCCATGGATAGGGGCCTGTGGCATGCAGGGGGTGGAGGACTTCTCCCCCCATGACAATAAATCAATGGTGCGACCTCATTTGGAATACTGTGTGCAATTCTGGTCACCACACCTCAGAAAGGATATTATAGCTTTGGGGAAAGGGCAGAAAAGGGCAACTCGAATGATAAAAGGGTTGGAACACTTCCCCTATGAAGAAAGGTTAAAACGCTTGGGGCTGTTTAGCTTGGAGAAATGATAACCGAGGGGTTACATGATAGAGGTTTACAAGATTATGTGTGGGATAGAGCAGGTCGAGAACGAAGTACTTTTCTCCCTTTCTCACTATACAAGAACTCGTGGGCACTCAATGAAATTGCTGAGCATTCGAGTTAGAATGGATAAAAGGAAGTACTTCTTCACCCAAAGAGTGATTAACACACGGAATTCACTGCCACAGGAGGTGGTTGCAACTTACAAGCATGGACGGCTTCAAGAGGGAATTGGATAAACATATGGAGCAGAGGTCCATCAGTGGCTATTAGCCACAAGGTATAGATAGGAACTCTCAGTCTGGGGCAAGTGATGTTCTGTATTCTTGGTGCTTGGGGGGGGCAACAGTGGGAGGGCTTCTAGTGTCCTGATCTCCTGATGGCACCAGGTATTTCTTCTTCTTTTTT